>NW_004949113.1:5724039-5744015 GCF_000317375.1 Microtus ochrogaster
ACACATACACACACATACACACACATACACACACACATACACATACACACACATACACACACACATACACACATGCACATACACACACACACATACACACACATACACATACACACACATACACACATACACATACACACATACACACATACACACACATACACACACATACACATACACACACATACACAAGTACAGGTGAGAAAAAAGACAGAAGGATGGTTGCTGGATAGACAGATAGAATACATTGAAATTCTTCATCGATCAGAACATCTTGCAGATGCAATTTCTAGAACTTTCCATTGAGTTTGCAGGTAAGCAACAGTAACTTGCATTTCAGGATAAAGACACCAAGTCCATGGATGCCGAGGGCTGGATTCTGAGCTCCAAGCTCCAATAATAACCTCAGACTAGCTGGCTAAGTGGCCACCCTCAGGGCCAGAGTGTACTGTAATCAAAGATCAGTGCCACCACCATGAGCACAGTGACAGGAAGAAAACAGTCACCTTCCAAGGAACTTTTCTTTTCTTTTTTTTTTTGGATTTTTCGAGACAGGGTTTCTCTGTAGCTTTTGGTTCCTGTCCTGGAACTAGCTCTTCTAGACCAGGCTGGCCTCGAATTCACAGAGATCCGCCTGCCTCTGCCTCCCGAGTGCTGGGATTAAAGGCGTGCGCCACCACCGCCCAGCTCCACAGAACTTCTCAAATCAGGACATTTTCTATGGGGAGAGACACTGAGACAAGGGAAAGGAGGTCCTGCTTTAAAAACAATTCCCCTAAAAACCTCACCCTTATTACAACTATTTGTTTGTTATCTGTTATCTTCCTCATTTTTTTCTGATTTCAGATGACTCACTGCCACCCAACTGGGGTCTCTACACACTGGAGGACACCAGTCCTGGGAGGAGGTGATAGCCAATAGCTTCTCTGTAGAGACTGATGCCTGACAGAAAATCTCAGGGAAAGGTCCAACATCTTTCTCATGGGTTTTCAGAGCCGGGGGACAGCTAACAGTCTGCCAGAGCCAAGGCTCATATCCAATCAGTCTGGTGGAGTCCACTCAGGAGATCTATCCCTGTGGACAAGCTCCTCACTCTCCCAGTTCCCGCAACCCTGGTGATTTCCGGTAAGCATCCCCAGCACCCCAGCTCCCATCAGGTTCCTAGAGGGCCTTCCTGGAGCAAACCTGAGCCCTAAGTCAGCCACTCAACTCCTTTGACTGGGGAAGAAAGATAGAGGGAACCATTTTCCCATCCTGGAGAGGCCCAGACATGCTGCCTTGTGGACTGTGGGACCGGGTTCACTGCACACTGCTTCAGGTGCCACCACCCCGTTCTCTTGTCTGTCAAGTGGAGATACTCACACACATATCACTGGGGATTTCTGGGACAAATGAAGGCAGTCACCCACAAGCCTGCACAAAGCCCGAGAGCCAGGGTCATTGAACAATTTCTAAAAATAGATGGAAAGTGTTTTCGACATTGTGGACCATGTAGTGTTGATTCCTGGGGCGGGCTTCTACCGAAAATCCCGGGTTTCAGCACCACTTGCGGCGGGCTTCTTGACCGTCGCAGAAGAAACACCCACCACACACGAGGATTCTTCTCAGATCACGCTTTACTGGAGTGCATTTGGTTGAGGGAGAGCATAAAGCAAAGGGGGGCAGAAAACGAGAGAGCAAGAGAGAGACTAGAGGGACAAGAGGCGCTAGAGGGGGACACGAGAGAGACACTAGAGAGAGAGACATGAGAGAGAGAGAGCACAATGGTGGCTGCTTATATTGGGAATTGGCACACGGGTTGCCCTGTGATTGGCTGCCACCATCAGCTGACACCAGACTGCATAGAGATAGGCCCAGGGACCCATATCCACAGCGCATGCGGGAAGCGGGGAACAGGCAGCTCTCAAAGGCATAGCCAAATATGGAGTTGTTTATAACCAGCAAGACAGGATATGGTGCCATCTTGCAATGGCGATCCTGTCCAGCTCCCTGCAGATTCCAACTGGAAACAGCCACAGACCAAATGGAAATGAATCGTGTGAGGGTGTTCTAATAAATCTTTATTTGCAGGAACAAGTGGTAGAGCTGGCTCTTGGCTTGAAGCTTCCTGATACTTGTTTGTTAATGTGACTAATAGATAAATGTCAACAGCATTTTATGACAGGTCCCATGCTACTGAGCTGGGACACAGGAAGAATTGTGAACAAATAGCAAGCTATGGCCTCTGTCTTTTGGTGACCTGAGAGGACAAGATTGAGGGAGGCATCTTCTCAGAGCCATATATGGGGCCCACTCTACACAAAAGAGATATGGAAATTAAAAGCTGTAAAATCTGGAGTTACACGTTGTCAATCGTACTGGGAAGAGAATAAGACCACTATCACAATTTTGAGTCAAATTTGAAGCAAGCTTTAACTAACTACTGGCCAGGACCCTTCCAGGGTTCTCAGGAAATGGTGATGAGTCACATTTTGCAGAGGCTTATACAGGCAAACTCGCAAGGCCACTGTATTCCCCTCAGGTCCAATCAGGGTCTAGCATACATCCTGACGTGTTTCCTGCCCACACACTTCCTGTCTACATGCGATCAACACATAGGGTAGAGTTGAGTCAAACAAACTTGTTTAGAGAAGGGAAAGCATGTGGGCTTGTTATCTCCCATAAACAATAGCTCCCAGCATTTCAGGAACCATCTATCTGTGAGCAAGGGGCTTACAGGATAGAGGCATTTTTGTTTCATGTCTCTCTTAGATGCAGCAATTACAACTTAAAACATAGCTTTGGCTCTCATAATGTGTCACTGAATTATTTACCTTTATTTTGTAATATCCCAACTTCACCCTAGGAAAGCAAATCAGAAACGCTTTCTACTTGCCTGAATGTTAGATTTTTTCTCTTTTTTGAGACAAACACAAGTGGGTACCATTGTGCTGCGCTGAAACGGACTAGAGCGGCTCTGGGGGAGCTAGGTTGATGGAGAGGAAAGTCGGGGTGCCTGGTCTGCTCTCTGCCAGTTTGCCCAAGTCAGTAAGTCAGTGCTGGGACGGTCAGAATAGCAGCATGATGTGTTTGGAGAGGGCTCTTGAATTCAACCTGGGACATGAAGATGAAGAAGACTGAGAACCTGACTGTGAAAATCCCAAGTCGAACACAGCAACTGAAACACCAAGATGGAACTCCCCAGATATCCGGCCCTGCTAAGGGGGAGAGGTGTGTCAAAGACCACCTACCACCCGTCTGCCTGTCTATCTGTCTGTCTGCCTGCCTATCTGCTTTCAGCTATCTATCTCAACTAGACTTTAAGGTCAGTGAGGTCGATTACACACAAGTAGCTAAGCAGCTGCTTCACCGAGCCCTCTTCTGAGCCGAGCTGGCCCCTATTTGGTTTGATTGGAGGTCAATCGGATATTTTCCAGGCTCACTCATCTCTTCCTATTAGAGCTACTGCTGACCATGTCATGTCAGCATTTCCTGGGCATACGTGCTAAGAAACCACAAATGCAAATTGAGGGTGGAGCTCACACCCACTACAGGACAGTGGCAGAAGCTCCACGGAAGGCACGGCGTGGCTGTCTAGCTGAGACAACAGTTAGACACTTGACTCATTGGTTACCCTGACTTCTGCTCAACTTTTGGTATTTACCAAGGTCAAGTTATTTTAGAAAAAGACAATATTAGGGCTGGGATGTAGCTCAGTGGCCGAGCCTTGGTGAAATATGCCAGACCTGGGATTCAGAAACTCACCAAGGTCAAAGAAAATGAAGGCACCTGAGAGGAGAGAGAGCCTTGTCACCTCTGGCACACTTCCGGTATGGGTTCTGTCCTCACTTCTGCCTCACCTGGTGGATGTCTCCCTTTATTACCCCGCCTGGGCAGTACCTTCTCACCCAGCTTCTCCGTACTTCTCACTCCTGTTTTTGACCTCTTAGGGCTTTGTTCTTCCTGCCCCTGCAGTTTGGCTGAGAGACACAGGCTGCCCACTTCTCTCTGCACCCCGCCCTCCAGAAGAGTACCCAGGTTCCTCAACATCACTAAGTGTCACGTACTTCCGGTACTTCCTCCCTCCTCTCTTGGTGTTTGCCTCTGTCCCAGATGTAACAGTTTCCCGGTAAAACAGTGCAAATTCTACCACTGAGCAGGTTTCTTGGAGGCAGGGGGTCTTGGGGCTCTGCAGTTCTAAGCCCCAGCCCAAACTTAGCCAGAACTCTCGTTTTCAAAGGCAATCACAAGATGAATATCAAAGAACCTGCAGAATCCACATTGGGAAAGCTGTCAGAAAATTGTTGGGAAAATAAGGTGAATCAATAGAATGTCAAGAGACTCAGATGGAAAAAAATATTGAATATTCATTTTCTCCGTTTCACAGGGAAGAGGATTTAACAGGACCAAGGCAGCTGGGGGGATTTCCGGCTTCCCTTGCAATGGTTCAAATAATTTTTTTGTCCTGCACATTGGATTAGTATTCAATTAACTCTTTTAAATTATAATGCACACCTTCAACACACTTGTTAATGAGTCTACAGCCCAATTAGGGTATTTAATAGCCACCAGGTAAAACAAATGCATGCTGATTTTCTGGAAATCAGGAAATCCACACCAAATTCAGCAAACAGGCTTCCATTTGCATATCTATTCTGTGTACAAATTCGGTGATACCCACAGACACCAGAGAAAAGCTATGGAGGGTTCTGTTATCCGCATGTAGTTATCTAAGGTCTGATAGCAAATCCATGTAGAAATTACAGCTAGGGACTGTGAAGATAGCGCAGCGGATAAATCACTTGGGCAAATGTCAGGCCTGGAGTGAGGTATCTGGAATCCACAGAAAACTGTGGAGGAACGGCAACTGCCTATAATCCCAGCACACAAGGCAGAGACAGGGAATTGTAATAGAGACCCAGAATTGGTAAACTCCAGGTTCAGGGAGAGGTACAGCTTCAATAAACAAATTGGAGAGAGTTTGGGAAATATATTATGAAGGAGCTGATATAGGATAATAAAGGAAGAGGAAGACTCTCTTTGGAGGGCCCAGATAGCATGAAAAACACATTGAGCAGGGATGCCAGGCTATCTGCTTTCCATATAGTCATCAGAAAAAGACCTGCGGCAATTTTTGGGCCACACACACACCCACACACACACACACACACACACACTTGTACAACATGTGAGTCCCTACACACTCAAACAGACCTATACACGTGTTCATACAATATCTACGCACACATACTTTTAAAAAGTGTTACTTTTTGATATGGTCCCAGTCCAGGAAATCTGATAAGCTAACATAACCAGCGCTAAGTAAGGGAAGTATTGGATCGGGTTTGTCCCTGGGGGGAAGGCATCTCAATGCTTGCCCAGTGTGTCAATCATAACTCCTTTGTGGACTCAACATAAGTCATTTCACAAGTTTAGAACACAGAAGGAGATCGTCTGAGCGGTGCACCAGACTGAAAACACTGTTTGATACGCATCCTGGCATTTTTGTGAACTGTCTTCTGTCCTTCAGATATATACTCTCACAGAGAAAGAGTGAACAGAAAACCCATAGGAGGGATGGGGAGTCTGGGAAGATGCTAAACATCCTCCTCTTCATAGAAACGTATAAGCAAGTCTACGACAAAATAGAGACACTAGCTTTCTGTACAAGGTTTCACCCAGGCTGTTCCCGCTGGCCTCACATTCCGGCAAGCATTCCGCCTCCACCTCCCACAGCACATGAGCCACCACCCCAGCTTTGGTATCTTTTTTTAATATTTTGCTGCATCCTCCCTTGCTCCACTTCTGGAGTGCTGTCATCACCAGCTACACCACCAAAAGCCATGCCAGGATCATTTCTGAGTTTTCTCAGTTTGGACAACATATTTTTAAGACCTTTTCAGCATTTGGCTCATGCTAAATTAATATCTTTAGTGAGGAATTTTGCATCTTGATTTGATATGCTCTGAAATAGCTGTGGAATCCAGCTTTTAAGCCCACCTACTGCGTTCTCCAGTGTCTTATTCCCAGCGGTGCCTAGTGACCTTTTATACGAAGCTTAGCTGTGTGATAGAGTGGTATCATGGGGAATACATTTTTTGCTCATGCCTTGGGGAGTTTCCCTGGACTCGCCAGTGCACCCTACCCTGTCTCTGCATCCTTTGCACAGTCCACACGACTGTAAAAGCATCACGTTGTCTCCCCCTGATAGTTTGCAGAAGAGAGGGGGCAGACCTTTTCCACATGATTGCAAAACCTTCTCGCCATTAAGTACCACCCCAATAGCAATAGACCCAAAAGGAAAACGGATTAATGTGGCTTTTAGAACTGTTTCTTCTCTGGCCTTAGGTAAGCTTTCAAACAAATGGCAAAATCATTGGTGTACACCTTTACCTGTCAAGAGGAAAACGACCACTCTATAGCAAACATTTGCTCTTTGAGGAAAGGAAAGAGCCGGGCTGCCACATTTGAAGAACCAAGTGTTGTCCAGCTAGCCATGGGTTAAACAGGACCTCTTCCATGATGGAGGAAGGTCATTGGTTAATTAAATAAAGAAGCTGCTTGCCCTGATAGGTTAAAACATAGGTGGGAGGAGTAAACAGAACAGAATGCTGGGAGGAAGAGGAAGTGAGGTCAGACTCGACAGCTCTCCTCTCCGGGGCAGACGCCTCAGAGAGACACGATGCTCCACTCTTGCGGGCAGAGGCGAGAGCTCTGCTCTCTGAGGCACACGCGATGAAGCTCCGACCCAGGATGGACGTAGGCTAGAATCTCCCTGGTAAGCCACCTTGTGGGCTACAGCAGATTATTAGAGATGGGCTAGTCCAGGTGCTAGAGTTAGCCTAAAAGAGGCTAGATAGAAATGGGTCAAGCAGTGCTTAAAAGAATACAGTGTCCGTGTAATTATTTCGGGTAAAGCTAGCCAAGCAGCTGGGGTGCTGGGGACGCAGCCCCGCCGCTCCTATTTCAACACTTCCAGGTCTAATTTTCGTTAGTATTTTCTTCCCTAAATTAGACTCTTCTCCCCAATTCCTCTCCCAGTGCTATCCGCTGCTGTGTCTGCCTGATTTGCTACATGAAATTTGCAACAACAACAAAAAATTTTAAAGGGGAATCCAAGACTAGTCCATTTGTGTACCCAGTTTCTCTGACATTAAAAATGTATCAAAGGGTTGTTCATCAGAAAATTATTTATTTGCTGAATTGGACAAAATGTCCAGCTATACAATTTCAGGAAAAACACTGACCCTTACTCCCAACCACAGACGATAGCTTCATCACACTAATAACTATAATGTCTCCAAATTAGAGTTTAAATAATCTCTATCGCTCATAATGTTTTCTCTGTATAGAAGAATCACAAAGAATTGACAATAATCAAGAATGTTTGGGTAAGTAATAAGGAAGAAATAAGTTTTTATGCCACAAATTCGAACATTTTAGTAAACAATATCTGAACAAGTGTGGTGCTGACACCGGACCAAAGAAACAACAGACTCCCAAAATCCTTTTTAGGAAAATATAAGAACTATGCTTTTTTAAAAAAGTGACATTGAAAATCAGCAAAAGATAAACATTTTATTCAATTTTAGTTTTGTCACAACTAGTTATTCTCTTGGAGGAACAGCTTGGGTTATCCTAAATCATAACATTAGGAAGATAGATTAACACACATAAAAGTTCTTCTAAATATAAAAAGAGTGCTTAAGAATACAAAAGTGGATATGTATGCTATTGGATTGGCAGAATATATATATATTGTTTGCATGTATATATGTGTATATGCATGACAGCAACCATGAAGGTAATTTAATATGGTTTATTACATGAATATTAAAAATATCCTCATTAAAACCTACCAAAAATTACCAACAGGAAAGGACAAAATAAGCAATGTAACTATGCTCAGTATTTCAATAAGAAAAAGATTAATGTGGATAATTCATAAAAGAAAAATGCAATGTCAAATAACTTATCACCCAATGAGCATTTTGAACATTTTGATATTTATAAATAGCAAAGCTATGGGAAGATATTAATCCTCACATAACAATGATGAGAAGACAAATGAATATAGCTTCTTAAGTGCAATAGTTTATATTTGTGCCTGCTTGTTAGTCTAGCAATGGCCCTCTCAGAAGTTTTTGTTAAGAAAATAACCACAGAACTAAATACAATTTAACTATTAGATCCATATAGATATGAAAGGGGGTTGTTTATGTCTCCCACAAGTGTTATCTCAGATCCTTTGTGACCTTTTTTTTTAAATGTCATTTAGTGACTATTTCATGACCTTGAGAGCCCCCATGTTTGGTTATATCTTCTTTATAGTTTGGGTCCTTTATCACTGTGCAATGGCTTTTTTCTCTTCTGAGTGGTTTTCATTTGAGTTGATTTTTGTCAGATATAATAATGGTGTTTCTTCTTTGCTGCTTGCATTTGTTGGTTAAGTTTTTATCCTCTTGGTTTTAGACGTCTTTGCCAGCTAAATAAGTTCCTTGGCTACTACAACAGATAGCTGGATCTTGTTTCTAATCCAGCCACCCAGTCTGTGTCTTTTTACTGATGAGTTCAGGCCATTTGCATATAAAGTTCTTATAAAAAGACAGTTGGCTATTTCCTGTGATTTGTTGATTGATGCCATGCTTGGTTGGTTATTGGCACATCTTGTTTTCTCTGGTTAGTATTAGGGGTTTGCTGTGTTGGATGTGTTGGATCTGTCTAGGCTGCCCTCAGTTACTCTCTTCCTCTCATGGGGTGTGCTCCTTCCTGTGTTCCTATGGGTGTCTTGGAGGTCAATGTACCTTTCTTTGGATGTTTTCTTTCTCCAGATTTGGAAAACTTTCTCCCATTCCATTCGATACATTCCCTGTGACTTTTGGCTTTTTCTCAACTCTTCTCTGATTCTTAGGTTTTGCTTCTTGAACATATATATCCTTGACTTCTGGGAATCTCAGGTCATGTTTTCTACTTTAAATGTTTTCCTAATATAAGCATTAGCTTTTAAAATAATTTGTTGTATTTATTCCTTGGATATTTCATATACTTGTACAATGTATTTTAATTACAGCCATCAGCACTACCTTCTCACAGTCCTTCCTGCTGTCCCCAATCCTGTATTTCCCCAATTTATATTCTCTTTTTAAATGGTAATTAACATACCACCACTCGAGTCCAATCAGTGCTGCTGTTTGTGTGCACGTGGATGTGTGGCCATCCAGTGTGGCATGGGCAACCTACCAGTAGCCATATTTCCACATGAAAGTGACTCTTGCTCCTTTAGCAACCATCAACTGCTAATAGCTCCCCGACTAGGAGTGGGAACCCCTTCTCATCCATGCCAGAATTTGACTGTATGTATCTAATGTAGGTCACTACAGCTGCTGGGAGGTGATAAACTCAACAGCCATGAAACTTGCAGAACTCGGCACTTTGGAGCTCTTTTTCCCATCTTCCAGCTCTTACATTCTTTCTCCCCCTTCTTCCATCATGGTCACCGAGTCTTGGATGGGGTGAGAATACCAACATAAACGCCCTATCCATGACTGATCATTCACAGTTACTTTTACTAAGCACTTTGACCAGTTATGAAACTTTACATTAACAACTACCTATGCAAGAAGCTTTCTGACAGAAGTTGAGAGCAACATAAATCTATAAGTATAAATATAAATATTTATAAGGTATGTTGACAGTTTGACCATTTAATAAAACAACAGTCGGTTCCCCCACTAGAGTCTTGGATATCGCCAGTCATGGGCTTTTGACCAGGATTATAGTACCAAGCATGCAATCTTTCCTGTGGACAAGACTTTGTAATTAATTAGAAAAGTGATTGGTTACATCTCTAACTATCATGCCACTATTAACACCAGCAGACATATGCCGGCAGGTGAGTATTGCAGCAATCATTGTCCCAAGTTTTCATTCTGTCCTCGTAATCTGCATAACATTGTAGATGGTTGTTTTATTTTACTCTTTGGCTCTTACTCTTTGAGAGGTCTGCCACCCACCTCCCATATTAATCACATGGAGGCCTATTCTTCTTATGAATGCCCAGCCTTAGCTTGGCTTATTTCTTACCAGTTTTCCTTAACTGAAATTATCCTATCTACCTTCTGCCTCTGGGCTTTTATTATTACCCCATATAACTTTCTTTACTTCTTACTCCATGGCTTGCTTGCTGTGTAGCTAGGTGACTGGGCCACTGGTGTCCTCTCTCCTTTTCCTGCTCCTTGATCTTCTCTTCCCAGATTTCTCCTATTTATTTATTTTTTCAGCCTGCCAGCCCTGTTTATCCTGACTCACAATTGACCATTCTGCTCTTTTTTTTTTTTTTGGATTGCTTTGTTGCTTTTATTTTATTTTTTTTAATTTATTTATTTATTAAGGATTTCTGCCTTCTCCCCGCCACCGCCTCCCATTTCCCTCCCCCTCCCCCATCAAGTCCCTCTCCCTCATCAGCTTGAAGAGTAATCAAGGTTTCCTGACCTATTTATTAGACCATTCAGGTGTCTCAGACAGGCAAAATAACGCAGTTTCACAGAGTTAAACAAATGCAACACAACTTTGCCTCATTAAACACATGTTCCACATCACAAACGAATGTAACACACCTTAAAATAATATTCTACAACAAAACATCTTTTGGTGCTGTGTAAGCTAGGAAAGAGAAAGAGTTACCTGGCCGGTATCCAAAATGAACGGTGTATTGAGCAATAGAGTCATACCATCTAGTTATGATGGGTAAGTGAGAAGGATGGCAATAGTCTGTGTTGTTTGGGGTGCCTCAGGGGCTTCCAACTAGTAGCTCTTAGGACAGGATCTTATGCCTAGCACTGAAAATATCATTTAATAATCCGTATCTTCTAAAAGCAGTGTTGTTCAAACTACATATATGTGTACACGTGTGTGTGTGTGTGTGTGTGTGTTTGCTCACAAACTAGGCTTCAATAAGACTTCTTTATGCATCCTTGTATTTGGTTAACCCACTTTTACCGTGTTCTGACTCCAGTCTCCCTATCCATACTTAAACTTTTAACCCCAAGTATGCCCCCATCTTTCATGTCATATGCATTCTTTGACCCCCCAATTAAATGTTTTCTTCGGCTGGAAGAGTAGATGGCTCCATATAGCTTTTTTATACCATCTTCATTTTTGTTAAGATTTGGGTTATTTGTTTTTCCTGATATTCAGTTTTTAAGTTCTCTTTATATTCTAGACATGAATCCTCAGTCATATTGTACAGCTGACAAAACTTTTTCCCTCATTCTGTGGGCTTTCTATTCACTTTACTGTACCAAACTTTTTCTTTTGTGACACCAAGCAGCTCTCAAGTCATTACATGGAGACTTCTTATTAGTTTTGAATGTTTGGCCTTAGCTTAGCTAGCTCTTTTAATTTAATCTGTTTCTCTTTATCTACCTTTTGTTTCAGGTGTAGTGATGAGGCGAGTTGGCCTGCTTTTTGTCCTGCCCGCTCCCGAATAGCTAGCTTAGCCCTGGAAATAATAACACGGAAACTGTATTCTTTTAAATACTGCCTAGCCCATTAGTTTCAGCCTCTTAATTGGCTAACTCTTTCATCTTGATTATCCCATTTCTAATAATCTGTATAGTACCATGAGGTGGTGGTTTACTGGGAAAGACTCTAGCCCATGTCCGTCTCGGGTCGAAGAATCATGGCGACTTCCTCACTGCCTTCTTCCTCCCAGCATTCTGTTCTATTTACTCTGCCTACCTAATTTTCTGTCCTATCAAAGGGTAAAGGCAGTTTCTTTATTAACCAATGAAAGTAACACATAGACAGAGGAGCCTCCTCCATCACTCAGGGCTTTCTGCTTTTCCTTCCTTATGCATATCTTGCTTTCTCTGCTTCTCATGTCTGGCGGGCTACTGGCTACCTGGCTTCTTGCCCTGGGCATGTCCCTTTCTTTCTCCCTCAGTCTCTCTTCCTTCTTCTCCCCCTTCCTCCTACTGAGCCTAGATTTCCTCTCCTATTTATTCTCTTTGCCTGCCAGACCTGCCTATCCTTTTCCTGCTTATCTATTGGTCATTCAGCTTTTCATTAGACCAATCAGTTGCCTTAGGCAGGCAAGGTGAAACAAGTACAACACCTATTTACACAATTGAACACACATTTTTTTCATGTGAAGGAACACTTGCCCAGTTAAACACGTGACTCTGGCAGGCCTTGCTCTTCTCTCCCATTCCCTCTGCCTTGCAAAAAACTATTAGATTACATTCCTAAAGGTAGCTACCAAGGTCTAGTCCCTTATTTGGCCAGTTCTTTCTCCCAAGGGTGACTACCAAAGTCCAACAATCAAAATCCCCCTTTGTCTCACCTAATTAACATGCCCAATCAGTATTTAACTCCTCATCCAAACACAGGGTTTCCTCCTTTACTTTTATAAATTCCATTTGCCTATGTGCCATGTCTATCTTCCCTCTGTCCAGGCAGTTCTTTATCCCTCTGGGACAAATATCTCTTGTCCCTTTCCCTTATCCCCTTTCTCTTCTCCCTTGTTCCATATTTTGTTCTCCACCTCATCCTAGCCCATTCTAACATGGACCTCCCTTTTCCTCCTCTTGAAAATGACACCTGCAAGGTCATTTGCTGCTGTTTCTTGCCTGAGTCAGAAATCAGTTACTTTTACTTTTCTTTCCTGCTTTGTATATATGTAAAAATCTCTCTGTAAAGTAGCTGTTTGTGTTTGGTTTGTGCCTAATCCAGGTTCTAGGTTTAGCCCCTTCTATGCTAAAGTTCAAGCATTCTATTGAATAGGTGTGGAGACAGTAGGAAATGCTTTGGGTTTTTCTTTATTCAACATAATGTTGACCAAAGGGTTGCTGTATATAACCTTTTGTTGTGTGACAAAGCTTTTCCTGCAGAGATGAAACACCTATGTCTGCTCACCTCAGATAGGGAGCCCACAACAAATCTAAGCATAGATATCCGAAAAGTTCAGCTTAGTGAACCAATGAGTTTTATTGGGGTTACTTACAGGAACAGAACTGACTCAAAGGCAACTGCATCACCAAAGCCTATTGTAGCATGGCTCATAAAAGTTGGAGACACGAAACACATTGCTAGCTTTCAGGCAGCTTGCCAGGTTGTTAGAGTGTCCTTTTGAAGTTCCTCAGTTGGTCTAAAACTCTTACATGCAGCTTGGCTTCTTTCTGTTTCTTTCAGGCAACTGGTCTGCTCTCAGTCTTCTTTGCAGCTTGGTTTGTATGAGAATGTCAGCCATCTTGATTGCTTACTTTTGGAGGAAGGGACCTAGTGAATCTCATCAATTTCAGGGACTTCCTGGAGTTATTTGGAGTTGTTTGCCTTCCTGTTTAAGAAGCTTCCCAGCAGAATGGAATGCTTTAATCTTGGAAGATACTGCCACACAATACCTTAGATATGTTAAAAATATGATCACTCTATCCTTAATATCTCTGTGAGTCTTATCATGGAAGAGTATTGAATTTTATAAAAGCCATTTCTACAGTTATTTAGATGATCATGTGATTTTTCTCTTGTATCTATTTTTGTAATAGAAAACATTAATTAATTTGTTTAATGTTAAACCGTCTTTGCAAGTCTGGGGGGAAGCCAACTTGATCATATTGAATGATCAGTTGGATGTGTTCTTGAATTTGGTTTGAAAGTATTTTATTGAGAATTTCTACACTTATTTTTACCATTGCAATTAGTCTGCAATTTCTCTCTTTTCCTTCCTTCCTTCTTTCCTTCCTTCCTTCCTTCCTTCCTTCCTTCTTTCCTCCCTTCCTCCCTCCCTTCTTTCTTTCTTTCTTTCTTCCTTTCTTTCTTTCTTTCTTTCTTTCTTTCCTTATCTTGTTTTGGTATCAGGGTAATGTTAGCTTAGTAAATAGTTTGGAAGCCTTTCTTTTCTGTTTCATGGAATAGAATGAGTAGCATTGATGTCAAGTCTTCTATGAAGCTTAATAGAGTGACAGAAGTCTGCTGCAAATCCATCTGGTCCTGGGTATTTTTAGTTGGGAAACTTTTTATTTCTGTTTTGATACTGTTGTTGATTATGGAACTATTTGAGTCAGTTCTTGCTGGTTTAATTTTGGCACGCCATATGTATCTAGAAATTCACTGCTACTATTTTGATTTTCCAGTTTAGTGAAATAGAGGTTTGGAAAGCACACTTTTTAATTTATTAAATGCCATTGGCGCCTATTATGATGTCTCCCTTTTTGTTTACAATTTTATTAATTTGGGTCTTCCCTCTTTTTCTTGTGAGTAGTTTGGTTAACAGTTTGCCAATCCTGCTTATCTTTTCAAAGAATCTACTTTTTGTTTCATTTTTTTTGTTTTTTTTTTTTGTTTTTCAAGGCAGGGTTTCTCTGTAGCTTTTGGTGCCTGTCCCGGAACTAGCTCTTGTAGACCAGGCTGGCCTCGAACTCCCAGAGATCCGCCTTCCTCTGCCTCCCGAGTGCTGGGATTAAAGGTGTGCGCCACCACCGCCCAGCTGTTTCACTAATTTTTGTTTGTTTGTTTCTATTTCATTAATTTTGTTCTGGTTTTCATTGTTTCTTCCTGTCTTCTGTTTTGGGGTTTGATTTGTTCTCTAATTCCCAAGGCTAATGTGTATCATTAAGTTATTAATTTGAAATGTCTTGAATTTTTTTTTTGTTTTTTGTTTTTTGTTTTTCGAGACAGGGTTTCTCTGTGGCTTTGGAGCCTGTCCTGGAACTAGCTCTGTAGACCAGGCTGGTCTCGAACTCACAGAGATCTGCCTGCCTCTGCCTCCTGAGTGCTGGAATTAAAGGCGTGCGCCACCATCGCCCGGCTGATTTTCTTCTTTTTATAACTCTCTGTCTTGAATTTTTAAGTCAGCAATTACTTATCTCTATAAATTTTCCTCTGCAGAAGTATTCTTCACAATGTCCACAACACTTTGATATGCTTGGTTTCATTTTTATTCAGTTGTAGGAATTTAATTTTTTTCCTTTTTTACTTCTTCAGTGACCTCTTACCATCCAATAGTGTATATTTTAGTATCTATTATATTTCTTTTGCATAGTTCCTATTGCTCTTGACAAATAGTTTTATTCTACTCTGGCCAGATAGAATACAAAAAGTTACTTCAAATTTCCTGTAGTTACCAAGACTTACTTTGATTTTTAGTATGTGGTCTATTCTGGAGGATGTTCTACAGGCTGCTTAAAAATATGTATACTCTTTGGTGTTTGGGCACAATCTTCTGTAGATAATTGTTAGGCCTGTTTGGTTTATGATATCATTTAACTCCAATGTTTCTCTGTTAGCTTTTGTCTAGACAACCTGTCTACTGGTGAGAATGGGGTCACCCACTATCATTATATGAGGGTTATTTGATTTTATCTAGTAGTAATAAAATTGAATGCTATGTTTGGTGTGTATATGTTTAGAACTGTTATATTCTCTTAGTGAACTGTTCTTTTAATGAGTACCTAGGACCTATCTTAAAACTATGGTTTTGAGTTAAAATCTATTTCATCAGATATTAGTCTAGCTATGCCTACTTTTTTGTTAGTTCTATTTTCTTGGAATACCATTTTCCAATCTTTTTACCCTAAGGTGATATCTAGACATTTATTAGTGATAGCAAAATTTATTTTTTAGAGGCAGCAAAAGATGGATCCTGTCTTCTAATTCCAGTCTGATAATCTATCTTTTTATTGGGGAAATTTTGACCATTAATAATGTTATGAAAGTGAATCTCAATGCCTATCTTTGGTTGTGTATGTGTGTGGTGTTTTCATAGACCTCTTTTGATTAACTATTGTGGGATTATTTGTTCCCTGTGGCCACCTGAATGTGTTATCCTTTTCTTTATCCCAATGTATTCCTTACATTATCATAAGTAGACCTAACACAGTGATCATAACTTTCTTTAGTCTAATTTTACTGTGAAAAGTTTATATTTATCCTTAAACTTTAGTGGATAGTTTTACAGGGCATAATAGTCTTGGTCGGCAGTTGTGGTCTTTTGCAGCCTTAGACTCATCTTTCTAAGATCTCCCAGCCTTAAAAGTTTCTATCTAATAATCAGTTGATACTATAATGGGTCTGACTTTACAAACAACTTGATTTTTGCCCTTTGCAGCTTTTAGTATGCTTGTTTATTTTACTGTTTTAACTGTAATATATGCTGGGGAGTATTTTTTCTGGTCCTGTCTATTTGCTGTTATGTAGACTTACTGTACTCTAGGTTTGGGAAATTGCAGGGAGCCAGACAAGATCGCCATTACAAGATGGCGCCACATCCTGTCTTGTTGGTTATAAACAACTCCATATTTGGCTTATGCCTTTGAGAGCTGCGTGTCCCCCGCTTCCCGCATGCGCGGTGGATAATGGTGCCCAGGCCTATCCCGAAGTAGTCTGGTGTCAGCTGATGGTGGCAGCCAATCACAGGGCGACCCATGTGCCAATTCCCTATATAAGCAGCTGCCATTGTGCCCCCGGGTCTCTCGCGTCTCTCATCTCTCTTGCATCTCTCGTCCCTCTCGTCTCTCTCTCTCTCTCTCTCCTGCTCTCTCGTTTCCTGCCCCCCTTCGCTTCATGTTCTCTCTCAACCAAATGCACTCCAGTAAAGCTGATCTAAGAAGAATCCTTGTGTGGTGGGTGTTTCTTCCTCGCCGGTCAAGAAGCCTGCCGCAGGAAATTGATTTCTATTGAAAATATTCACTATGCTTTCAGAATTCTATTCTGCTTCTACTCCCATAATTTGATAGTTGGGTCTTTTCACCATTTCTCAACATTTTCCAGTGTTTCATTCTTTTTTTTAAAAAAAATTTCTCACTGACTGACCTGGAATAGCAGATTATTCTTCAGTGACAGGACCCTGAGCCAAATAAAAAAAGATGAGAAAATAAAGAAGATAAGAAATTTGGGTTTCAGGAAGTCTTAAACAAGCTCACAACTTCAAGCAAGCAAGTTTACAAGAAGTACAGCATCTTATATACAGTTTCTAGAGGGAAAATGGGACAGTCAGCAGAGAGCCATCATGTTGTGGGATGAAGTCAGTAGGAAACTAGTCAAGTAATGATGTTCATAGGAGCACAAGGTATTTCAAGTGCATCTTAGGTCATGCACAAAAACTTTGGGACCAGAAAATCTATTATCTTTGGGGAGTGAGAGGGTGTTAAGGCAAGTTCCCAGGAACTGAAAAATTTACTCTTTTGAGGCATGGGACTCAGAATCACACTGAACCTTTCCAAGTCTGCTCCTGGGCAAGGACTCAGAACTAGTGTTCTTTTTGTCCATTCTCAGGGCCTCTGAGAAAGCCTTGGATCAGCCTGTCTTTCAATAATTGACCTTTCAGCTTCATCTGCTTTGTCTTCCAATCCTGATACTCTGTTTTCTATAAGATCTGTTCTACAGGTCAGGCTTCCACCAAGGCTATGTGTTGGATTATTGGGTTTTTTGTTCTAAGCATCATTTCAGTTTGAGTTTGGATCAACAATTGTATTCATTCATTGAATTTTATTTTTGTGTAGCGGATTGATTTTCTTATTTTACTCAACTCTTTTGTTTTCTTGGATCAATTCATATATTCCTTGAGTTGTTTGAAAAAAGGCATAGTTATAATTGCTTTAAATTCTTTGTCTGGAAGTTCTCATTGAAGGTCATTACCATGGGGTTAGTAATTTCTGGAGGGCACATGGTATCATGATTTTTGCTTTGTTGTTGTTGTTTGTTTGTTTCAGGGTATGTGTGCTTTACTTTTCTCTCTGTGTTACAGCTTGTGTGTGTGTGAAGTGTTTGTTCATTGGGTCTCTCTTCCTTCTTTCTTTTTCACTTTTGCTCAAATTGCCTTTCTCCCTTCAGTGGAGTTATATAGAATGTTCATAAGAGAACTACGTTGTAAGAAGTTTGAGATATTTTACTCTGTGAGATTGGTAGTGAGAGGCTCTTCCTCCGAAGTGCTGGGATTAAAATTCGTGCACCACCAATGCCCAGCTGATGTCGCTATTCTTAAGCCCCTTCATATTTTCCTTTACTATCAAAGAGCCTTATATACCTCCCCACACAGAATTTCATTTCCTCCATCACCTCAGGAACTATCTGTACTTATGTTCACTTGAGTCACAGGATCCTCTGTAAACCAAGGTAGAACTCAGCAAAAGCAGAGGTACTACCCAGCAAAGAAAATTCTTTGGCCGGACAGTTCTTTACACAGCTTCTGCATCAGAAAAGTTGCATCTGGTGTTGCCATCATAAACCTTGCAGTGTTAACCCAGAACAATTAGTATCTCTCATCTTTTCAAACCTCCAGTTTCTGGGGCCCTGTCTTCACACGGAGATAAACAACACACTTCTTCCTTCCCTTCAGAAACCAAAGCAGACCTCTCACTTCAATTTTATGCTGGCACCTAGAATCCTGTTGTGAGGTTTCCCTGGAGTTCTATACACACATGGTGCAGTGAAGTCAGGCTCACCTATCATTTTCCATTTAATTTTTAATTCCTTTACCTGCAATTTTCCATACTGAACAAGTATTACTGTGTATTTATCTGTGTATGTGCTTGTGTGTGTGTTCATCAGCATATACCCTACTCTGGAAATCGGAATCTCTATCCTCCAGCCATAGGTTGCAGAGCCTTCAACTGCCTCTACTCCTTTTCTGTTCCTCTTCTGGGAACCCAAGGATTATTCTCCTGTGTTGAATATTCACAGAAATGGAGATTGCCCCCTCCTCTTTTTCTGTTTTTGCTTTATCCTGGTATACATAGACCATGGTATTTGCCAAACAAACAAAACAAAACAAAAATAAAAAACCCAGAAGTCTTTCAAACATTTAAAAAATAAGTTTTATGAAAATGTTCGAGTTCTCTGTAAAAAACAAAACAATAAAAAACCCTCATAGAGCACACAATTACATAAGGTAGAAACTTCTCAACCCTCTACCCCCAGAAATTCTGTTTGAGATAACTGTGTGGCATAGTGTAGCATATACTTATTTTCTGTTTTTTGTGTGTATATTCACTAATGGTATTCATAGTATACAGAGGGGAATCCCACATCACCTCCCTTTTTCTGTTTAAATAAAAAGGAAGGTTTTAACATTAACATAGTAAAATTACATGTAACAAAACAGGTATCAAGCAAGAATTACAATTACAACATTTATATCTACTTTATCTTTTATCATAACTAAGAAAAACTATAATTATAACCATCTGTTCTTCAACTCCATCAAAGACTCCAGAAGGATATAATATTACCTAAGTAAACAGGAAGTGAATTATAAGCAACTTCCAAAACTCTAGAATTGACAAAGACATCTCACTACCTGGATAGTCGCCCAAAGTTCTTTTGTAACATTGTGGCATCCACCTTCAGCCTACAGGCCCATAGTATCCAGCAGACTTTTCCATGAAGCAGGAAATTTAAAAGACAGTTCCACCTATATTAGTAGTTTGTCAGTCATGTTTTTCTGTGTCCTGCAGAATGTCTGGCAGACTCCTTCATGAAGCAGGAACTCCAAATGTTTGTCTCACATTTAGGCAAGTTCAGCAGTCATATCTGTTTGGGCCCTACTTGTCCAGTTCATATAGCACAACATCAAGCAGTCCAGGCAAGAGCAGTTTCTTGTCCAAATGGCTAGCAAACTTCATAAGGAGCCTCGTTGATATCCATCATCCTCTTGATTGGTAGAAGATTGGTGTTGCCAGGAGCAGATGTGTCTCATTGTCATGAAAAGTCCTAAGTTCTTAAAACATTTTAAATTCCATATTCTGAAAGTCTCTGAAAGATTTGAAGAATACCTACCTAACTGAAGCACATCTCTATGTATCTAGAAAATCTAACTATTATGACTACAAGCTTGACTATTATAGATGATTATCTATTAACTGTATTTCTTAAATATATATTACATTTTTAAATGAGCTATACAAATACAATAACTTAATTAAGAGCATATATATATATATATATATATATATATCATAACAAAATTGACCTTAAATTTGTATCAATAAACCAAGATCCAT
>NW_004949113.1:5744115-5774215 GCF_000317375.1 Microtus ochrogaster
TATATATATCATAACAAAATTGACCTTAAATTTGTATCAATAAACCAAGATCCATACCAATACAAATCTCTATAGCATATCCCCTTTTAAATGTATAAACAATCATTTGGTAAATTTGGGTGTAGTTCTCTCCAAACTGCTTTTTGTTGGGCAAAGTAATTTTTTGAGGGTGTTCATGGTGACCTTTTAGGGGTCTTGATGCATTAAGCCACATTAGTCTGGAATTGATCCACTGGTTCTCATCTTCTGTGGAAACAAAAGCAGAACCTCTTTTCCAAAGCAACTTATCCTTAGACTCAAATTTTGAAGTCAAGATACCTTTAAAACCTATACATTGGTTAAGCTTAGCAGTTCCCAGAATTAAATGTCTTTCTGCAGTAAAAAAAAAAAAAATTCAAAGAAAACACAATAATATACATAATCCAGAATATACTCTCTGTGTATATTCCATCTTTACATGGCTTATTTTTTTTTACTCTTTTACTTTTTCTACAAGTTTAATATTTAGCTTATTATCTTTACTCTTTCAATCCATGACTGTCTGTACTCTTTTAGATTACATTTACTGTCTCTTTACTCTTTTTCTTCTCTCTCCCAAGCCTTTATACATTTTTTAAGTGTACTGTGTCTCATTTAGAGGTCTTTTATGCCTGCATCTGTCCAATTGTGTATCTGACATCCTTTTCTGTAGTAGAGCACACACACACACACACACACACACACACACACACACACCTCAGAGCCAAGCTTGGTGCTAGGCATATTTTGTTCTATAATACATTCTCTCCACAATCCATATAAAGATCTGACAGTTACATACAATTACATCCACCAACCTATAGTGGAGAAACTGCAATCTATTGGTGCTAAATAACACAGTTTTAAATTCCCTTTATTGCACTCCAAGTCTCGTGCCAACCGCCACACACATAGACAGGAAGGGTTCCTAGTATGCTAACTGGCTACTGACTGGGCCTTCCTTTCTGTAGCCATTTTCAGAAGGGCTCTAGAGAGCTTGCCTCCTCTGGAGAAAGCACTCTTTCTTCCTCAGATGCCTCACCTTCTCTCGGGACTGTGATGTAATGAAGAGTAAGGAAGTCACCTGCATACCTGCACACACCTCACCTCTAATGCCATTGGTGAGCCTGTGAACAGCTGTCTCAGAATGGGCCACTTTGCTTTGCAGAAATCTCATTTCTCACTCTGTGAAATGGGAAAATGCAAGCTGCTGGATGGTGGTGGAGATGAGATGAAAGGGGGAAAACATGGCTTCCCTTACTCCTTTCTGATCGATTTCTGTCACACATTACGCTGCTCTACAATTATACCAAGAGAGAGATGCAACACAGCCAAGCTAGTCATAGCTCATTTCTACACTCCACCTTCTCAAAGAAAAGGGTCTTGTAAGGGAATTGGGAAATTGGAGTCCTCAGCTCTGGGTCTCCTCTGGCTCTCCCATCCACAGTCTGATTGTACACATTTCCAATCTTTCCTGTCGTCCGAGAGTTAGGTGATGACCTCTGATGAGAGGTCTTGGTACATTAAGAGCCTGAACTCACTACTGCACACTGACAACTCTGATGTTCTTAGTAAGATAACAAAGCAGTAGACAAGGTGAAAATAAGACAACTGTGGAGACTCCACCAGCCACCCAATCCCTTTCTTTGATGATATGATTATCTGCCTGAAGTCCTTGAATGGATTTCAGGAAGTCCAGCATCTTTGTGAGATGGGCCACCGTGCACAACTGTGCCCTGTGTACTGTGTAAGAAGATAATGGTTTTCTGAAATTCACTATGGAGTCTATGGCCCCAAGGACTAAAGACTAATCTAGAAGCTTCTACCCCCAAATTATGCAGGAGGAAGAGCAAGACAGTATGACATATTGGGGATTTGCTATGAAGTCAGGAGAACGTGGTAATGAATGAGAATATGTATACAAATTGACGGCAGAAGTGAGAATCACACATTCAAGCTGATACATAAATCTTGTCTGGAGGGAGTTCATTTTGATGTCTTAGTTCTTAAAGAAAATAAGGCATTCTATATTGAATTATACTCTTTCCCTGCTACCCCAAAGCACCAAACATTTGTACCTCAGAGAAGGAGCTACCCTGCTGGCTAATGGAGCCTGTTGCAACGATGCGTCCACTTTTCTATTTAACACCACTTTTCTCACCCCCGCTTTTCATTTCTTGCCTGGGTTCACATGGCCCATTCCTTGTCTTTTTTAATAACTGGCCAAATTATTACTATTAGTAATTTAGGGAAGAGGAGAAAAAAACATAAATAAGGAAAATGGGTTTCCATGGCAACCAGAGCCAGGTGAGACCATTTTCAGCATCTATGACGGTTTCATTAGTGTTCTCTCAAGAGCCTGAGTCCCCATTAACCCATATGTGGCCAAGTGGCCCTTTGAAGATGCCACTCGAATTGCTGTCATACTTTGTGGGATGACAGTTGATTGTTCTTTTTGGATTCGTGAATTTTGTGAGCAGAAGCCGAAGATGTCTAGGTGCTTCTCTCTCTCTAGCCCCTTTCAATGTTCCATAAAAAGGGATGCATGGAAACTTGTGTTGCTAAGAAAAAAAAAAGCAAAGCCCTTATAGTTGTAATATTTATGAAACCTACATTTCATTTCCTTTGGAAAGGGAAAGGGTAGGAGCTTATCTCAGCACAAGGGTGGGTGGGCAGTGGTGTGGTAGCAGGCATCCCTCCCTTGTCGTGTGTGGTTGTCAACTTGGCAGGCTGCGATGCTTGGTTATTTGATCAAACACTATTTCTATAATACGGGAAGACTCAATCCCTTCAGGAGGTCTCAAGGGAAAAGGCTGTAATCTCCTGAAAAGGACAGTGTTCTGCATCCAGATTGCCTTTCGATCAAGGGTACCTTGGTGTCTGTTGGGATCTCCACTTTACCCGCCTGCCCCACAGTTCTGAGCTGCCAGGCACCGTAGCTGTGTGGTTAACCCAACACTCATTCTTCTTCCATTTGTTGTTTGTTCTCCCTCTTTCCCTTAGACATCCCCCTCCTTACTCATGTTACCCATTTATTCTCCATATTGCCTGGCTAGAGCAATTTAGAACCTTCTAGTCAGTCACTCAAGGCCCCAGCTAGAGGCCTCATCTCAACCATGCTCACAGGATCATGGCAGCGAAAGAAGTAGTGTGGGAAACCCCACTCTGTCTCTCCAAACTTCTATTAGGAAGTGACATCCATTGCCTTTTCATTTGCATTCATTAGATAGAGAAAATTCTCTGGTGTATTAAAAGGAGCTATAACCCTGCACCAAGAGTGGAAGAGGGACGGACCTGTAAAGGGCCCTTCTGATGACCCCTCCTGTGGACACCACTGGAGCCATTTGTGCTTCTGATGTATTCCATTAGGAGGTGTGAATCCAGAATGCCAACAAAGCCTGTTTTTTTTGACCATATGCTCATTGAGAAGTAACTCGGCGGATCCACTATAGTTTTCCCCAACACGTCTCTGGTGGCAATGGAAGGTGACACCTCATTCTCTCCCCTTGCTGCAGAGACAAATTCCCAGACCTTTCTTACACCTTCTCCCTTCATGCCAGACCGTAATGGCTATGGTTCTTAAAGACAAACCCTTTTCTCATTTAACATGGATGGCAGCAATAGTCGCTTCTCTCCACCCTCTGCCATTATTCCTGGCACCTTCCTTTCTACTCAGGCTTCTACGGTAGCCTTGAAACCAGAGACCAATTTCCTTGCTTCTATCTCATATCAGGTCCAATTTGCTTTCTCCAGAATCCTACCAGATAATATGTTCATGAGAGATGAGACAAAGCTTCACAACTCAGAAGACATCAGGACCTCAACCAACATTCCATGGGGTTGAGTTTCCACTCTGCTTTTTGCTTGTTGTGTGCTCTGGCAAAGTTGCCCTAACATTGCTGTGCCTCGTTTAGTCCCACATGCAAAATGGGAATAATAATGTTACTTACTTCCCAGGATTATTACGAGCCTTCAGTTGACAGACAGCCTATGTGTAGGGTGTTTTCTGGGATGCTAAATTGCATTTTTCATTTCTATTTTTTTCTGGATATTCTTATAATATCTTTCTGCTTGTTGGCGTATCTTTGCCTCCAAATAAAAACAGACATGGTTTTATTCAGTTGTTGTTTGTTTGTGAAGGAAATAAACCATGCTATGAAAAATGAATTCAAAAGTGTGGTAGACAACTAACCTGGAGTCCAGGGGCCTCTGTCTGCTGGCATTTATATCCTAGAGTTCAGGTAAACCTAGGATGCATCTTACGAACAAATGTCAGCCAAAGCGGAGGGAGAAGATGACACACATAGAACCCTGGCCTTGTGCCTTTACCCCTCACAGTTTTTTCCTGTTTGTTCTCTTCCCAGCAGCCACTGAGAAATGACAAGCCAGGAGCCACCAATAGACTTGGTAGTGTGTCCTCCTAGTTGCCTCTTGAGACAGGGCACCTTGGGCAGATGCCCTGATTTTAGCCTCCTGGAACACCTTGAGCCACAGGATACAGCGTTGCTTCTAGATTCCTGTGCCATGGAAACTGAGATCAAGAACTTCCTTTTACATCCCGGAGTTTTAGAATCATTTTCATGTGGCGAGTGGTAATTAATGCATTGACAAAGACGACTGTGCAGCATAGAACGTTCTGGGGATTCCCGAGGATGGTTTCTTAAATAGAGGAATGCTTGTTCCTGGCTCGGGAACAATCTTTAAGCACTCCCAGAATCTTCGTGTCCCCACCCCTGTTTCTGCCTTCTCGTTTCTTGCTTGAGATGTGGAGGCTAATGGAAAAGAAATAAGAACCCATTTCTCTTGACTCGCTTTATGAACGCAGCTAAGTTACTCTGCTGCTCTGAGAAGCGTTCATCACTTAAGAAGTGGAGGTAGCGATGCCTTGTTTACCAGAATTCTGTGTGTGCTACGGTGGCGAGACCACACAAGATACCACACAGAGGATCTGGGACACAGAAAACACGCGGTAGGTGCTGGTTCCTGTCCTTCAGAGCCGCTCCGCCACATTTTTGAACCAGAATTATAACCTGCATCCTGTTTGGTATCTCCCGTAGGGAAATGAGTTCAAAAGTCTTTCCTTATCGAACACAGGCAGAGAAAAAACGTCTTGTAGGTGGGCTGATGAGCTGTGGTATCCATGGAGCAGCAAAAACTAAACAGGAGATGTTTTAAAGTGTGAGCCTACGTAACACTTTTCCACAGGCACATTCTGAGGATTGGCATACAACTTGCTGTGGTTTAAATATAAAAATGTCCCTACAAGCTCACATGTTGGATTTTTGGCCCCGGCTGGTGGCATGATTTCAGGAAGGTTTTAGGAACACTGGGAGGTGTGGCTGCGATGTAGGAAGTAGGTCACTGGGGGGCGGGTCCTGGAGGACATTTCATTCACAGCTCCTCCCTTCCCATCATTCCCTGCCTCCTACACGCTCTGAATGAGTCATCTCTGCCGCATGCTCCCACAACCATGATGGGCCCACATGATGCAGACTAGAATCAATGACGGACTAAAAACGGAGGTAATATCCTTCCTTCCGCAACTTATTTGTGCTCCCCTTCCAATCACCCCATCCTCACCTGACCAACCAGGTGACTGTAGGATGCAGGATAAAAGCGGCACCCTGGAAACAAACCCTCTATTGGGGGGTGGAGAGGCCATAAAATGTGAACTCCAGTGCGAGAAAGCTAGGTTAGTATACACTAGAGCTACAGCTGAGAGCTCAGGTTATTACAGGCAAGGGAAGGCAGTGTTCATTTACAACATGAAAGCTTGCCTTTTCCTGGACATCAATAACCACAACCTAGAGTTTGCTTTTTAATAAACGCAGTCTTGAGCGTGTAAGGGCCAAAGCGTTGCTCGCATATTGTTTCCTGCATCGCTCAGCTCATATTAGCCGACTTGGGAAAGCATCAACCACAAACATGTTACTGATAGAAATTTCCTAATGCAAGCAGTCTTTATAGATCTCTGCTATTTCAGTGTGGGTCTCTGAGGACCATTTGAATCCATATTAATTTCCTTTCTGGCAGTTATGCCGCTGAGTATGAACTGCACTATTTCACTTTTAATCTGTCAGTAATTTAGTAATGTGTAAACTAATTATGCACAGATATTAATGTAATCGGTTTGGGGAGCTATAAAATCAATGTGTTTTTACAGACTGCATTAAAGGGAACGGCGGTATTATAATCACATGTCAGTTACAGAAAATGTTATGGAATTAAAAAATGAATCTCATCCACACTTCAGGGAGAACCCACAAACTCCACCAAATATGGAGAGCCTAGCCTCTGCGTATTTTAGTGGTGTAGAAAAAAATCATAACCAAACCCCCTTCCTTTGCCCTGGCCCTGATAAATTCATTAACACGAACCCCCTTCCCTTCTTCATTCCTCCTTTTCTCTCTGTTAAATAAAACATTGTCATTCTGATTCTCCGAAAATGTTGTCATATGTCACCGTTCTTCAGTGGGCTGTGCCATGAGATGGAGAATGGCAGTGTCCCCCTTGGGTGATGTCTATACTGGCAGATAGAACTCACTGAGCAAGGACGAGAGATTGGCATGGAGCCCAGGGGTTAAAGAATTACAGTTGCTTTTGTTGAATGTTCTCTTGAGTCTGTGGTCTTCCAAGTAAGATGTAGGCATATCAACATGACCAAAGGCTGTTGTTTTGTTACCTGTGTGCCCAGGCAAGATTTCTGCCTCAAAAAGAGGGAAGCTCACTACTCCACGATAGCCCTGAGATCCCCCAAGAAAGTTCCTCTCCACTGAGGTGTTCTGTGGGTTTGAGAGACTAACCTTCTGATACCTGTGTTGGCTTGCCTCCCTCAGAGTAGCCCGCTGTGCCTGCTTCTAAAGCTTGAGCCATTCTTTTTCTATAGCTTTAAATAGGAGTGATAGATTGGATACATTGCATCATCATTTCTCTTCGAGAACACTGAAAAGGTCCCCGGTGATTGCTGGCACCTCAGGGACACTGGGGTGTGGAAAAGAAAGAGGACGTTGAAAGGAAACAGGCTCAGTCATAGGTTGACAACCTCAAGTCAGCCTGGAAGCCATGCCAGGGAGCACTATGGTTCAGACGTTCCCCACGTGTATAGTTGCAGCATCAGTTTGAACCTTATTTTTCTCCCATCTTCCATCCTGTAGAGAGGATACAATTAGGATCTTTCTGTGTTTGAGTCAGAGTTAACATTCAGTAAATAGAACTACATGCAGTAGCTGTGGGATTTGACTCCCTGCACCTAACTACTTTAGGGACAACTGACTAATACATAGCCCCTCCCACTAGGAGATTTGGCCCCCTGAAGTGATGAAATTGGCTGTACCAATAATCCACTAGCAAAGAGGGTTCTCACATGTTAGACAAAGCTGATCAACTTCTAGCTTTCTGAAGTCTTCCCACAGAGCATCTGTCTCTAGCTACACTTTGTCACATTCTTTATATAGTTTCATGGTTTGGCTTCTCAGGTCTATCCTTCCTTCAGCCTTTTAAAGCATCCTGGGCAATGCACATGAAGTTAATTGGCTCACTCATTCATTTCTTACCCAAATACCTATCGACATGTCTGAGGGCAGAGCAGGACACACAGGGCGTGTTCACTGGATCACACATGACTTCAGCCTTCGGTACCCATAACTACTATTGGCAAGATAAGAGAAAACCACAGTAAACGTCATTTGTTATGTTTTTCAAATCTTCTCTGCATGGGTTGAAGTCTAGAAGAACCTTATATGTTGACATTTTCCTTTCCTTTCCAGAGGAGGCGATGCCTCCCTTCACTGCCTTGGATAGCTACTGTTATAACGCTCTTTGTTTTTCTATGTAGTGTTCCCTATGTTATTTCATACACTTGACCTTGGGACTGTGCTAGATAGTTTTTATTATCAACTTGACACAGCCAAGAGTCACCAGGGAAGAAGGAACCTCAACCTCGACTGACCTTTGGGTATGTCTGTAGGAAATTGTCTTCATTGATGATTGAGGTGAGAGGGCCAAGCCCAATGTGGGCAGAGCCATCCTTTGTCAGATGATTCTGGGATGTATCAGAAAACTAGCGGAGCTTGAGCCAGTGAGTTGGTATAATTATGGCGTTTTTCCATGCTTGCTGCTTCCAGTTCCTGCCTTGAGTTTCTGCCCATGTCCCTGGGCTTCGGGCTGTGACTGAAAAGTGTACGATGAAATAAACCCTTTCCTCCCCTTGGTTGCTTTTGGTCAGAGTGTTTGGTGACAGCCCCAGAAAGCAGATGAACAGTGATATTTTCGGAATGCATTTTTGAAGTCAGCTTTCCCATCGTGTCTCCTCATCCCCCACTGTTTCAGCATCCGTTCAGCTGCCTTACTAATCTAAATGTCTGCTTTCTTGGCTGCAATGAAGGTCGACAGACCACAGGCCAGCTACCGAGCTGCTTCCCTGGTCCTCGTTAACGTGAGATAATGTACAGACACTATGAAGAACAGTACGTGGCTCTTAGTAAATACATGGTGCAGGCAGCTCCATTGTCGTCACCTTGTCAATCAGGAAGTTATGTGCACACACATACATAGGTTCCTCTTGGGGATAGGGTGTTTCTTTTGTCTTGGGAGCTGAGAGTGGATTTGCAGAAGGATCACATTTGTTATCGCTGTCAGCACCAACAGACCATTGTAAGAACTGAACATCAGTCACAGAGTAAAAAATACAGATTGGGGTAGACCTTCACACACTGGGCTTTTTATAAAAACAATTTACTTTTAAATTTTATTTGTGTGTGTGTGTGTGTGTGTGTTAAACTGCATGTGTGTCTTTGCACCACTTATGTGCAGTATAAATGGAGACCAGAAGAAGTCGTCCGATCCTCTGGAACTGGAATTACATATGGTTGCCAGCTGCTATGTGGGAGCTGGGAACCGAACCCAGGTCATCCATGAGACCCAGTGCTCTAAACCATGGAGCCACATATCTAGCCTCTATCCATTAGGGTTTAACATAATCAAGTTGAGTTACTTGTACAAAATTCAAAATAGAGATAGTTATAATGTACCAAGTTAATTCCCACAGTCCATCCGTGTTTTATATATGAATGTGAATTCATAAACTATATGTATACATGCTATACTGTGTATAGTACAGGGATACAAATGCAGAACCATAAATGTCCATTTCTTTGAATCATTTAAGGGATGTACATAAGTAATATTGGTAATGTATCGCTATTATTGATGCATTTAAAAATCCAACTCATAAAAAGACATTTTCCCATTACTTGAAATTATTTTTAGTACATTGGTGAAATCCCTAAAAGGTATTGGTCAACCAGAATCTAGAATTATTCAAATTATCTGAATTATAAGAATCACTTCGGTCTCCTCCAGAGATTCTAGTAAACTGTGATTCTCGGCTGACCCCTTAGCTTGTGGTCGGATTCTTTTTGTTAGGAGTCCTCAGGCATGGCCAGAGATAGGTGAGTAATGTCACTAACCGTAGGTGACTGATCTCCTCCCCCTCCTCCCTCCCATGTTCATCTCTTTGGGTGAAAGTAAGGCTCCGTTCTACCCATCTGACCCCCACTCCTCGCTGCCAAAGGGCTGTGCACAGTTTCTCCCCTCTGCCCCTATCACTCAGGGCTGGTTCGGAAACAATTACCAGTAATAAAGGCATACAACAAGGGCTCTTCATATCTTTCACTAAAGCAAATTAGAGCAATGGCTTTTCCATCCTCTCATGGAGAGCATCTCCCAGAATGCATTTTTCTGTGCCAGGTTAGTAAGAAATAAGCCCCCGAGGGTTCCATGTTATGATTGTCAGGACACGGATTATTGAGAAAGGAATTAGAATCATCAACTCTGGCTGGGGAAATCCGAGCAGCTGAGGCGAGTGGTGGGCAGTGAGGACTTTTATGGTGAGTGATTGGGCTTGCAGCCTCAGCTCCTTTGCTTTGCTTCATTGATGGAGTTATGAACCTGGGCTTTTATCACGGGGAACTCGGGCATGGCTGAAGTGAAGCGCAGCTGATTTCTCCATACACGGGTGACATTTGGAAAGCCCAGAGTGAGCTTATCCCAGGCCAGTCTGTACAGCTACAACAGACCATAGGCTTTGTGTCCAGCACAAGTGACCCACTGGAGTGGGCATGAATCATATGGTTTCTCTTGCATTTAAAGTCCAGTTAGTTAAAATCAAGAGCAATTAAGAAACCAGCTACACATAGTAACAAATGTGTTTGACTCCAGCTGGTCTAGAAGCCGAGGAGGTTCCAAGACAGCTTAGCCTAATTAGTGAGTCTCTGTTATAAAAGGTCTGTGAATGATGGTCGCCTACCATGCACAACCCCAGGTTAGATCCCAAGTTCAAGTTCTCTCTCTCTCTCTCTCTCTCTCTCTCTCTCTCTCTCTCTCTCTCTCTCTCTCTCTCTCTCTCTCTCTCTCTCGTTCCCTAGCTGCACTGGCCGTAATTCAAGTGCTGAATAGCACCATGTGTCTGGGTGCTACTGTTTGGATAATACAGCTCTCGTGTGAAGACAAACAAGCTTTCCAGGTCCGACTTTCCTCTAGTTAAATAAAACAAACAAGCCCCGTCCTTGGACCTTGTGAGTGTGACATGAGACCAGCTAACATGAAAGCTTCTGAATGGAACGATTTGAGTCAAAGCGAAATTTCAGTAGCAACACAATTCTGTGGTGTCCTGACCTTCACTAAGAAGACACAATCCTATATTTATATTTAAATTACTTGGTGGAATTTTTTTTTAAAAAAATCTAACTGCTTCTACTTATTGTCTGCTGAAACCTGGGAATGGGCTAACCTCTTCCGGATTATCTCCAGCCAGCCCTGATGCTCCAGTGTCTGGAATACGTACATCTGGTGTCTTTGGTGAGTTCTCATTGTTGTACTTTGTTTTGATGACTCAAGGGCAGCATCCTGGGTAGGAGTAAAATACTACAGGAGATTGATTTTTCATTGCAAGGAATTCAAAATCCCACCGGCCACTTGAGGCTCAGGTGGGGCCTATAAGAATGACGATGTGGGGGATAATTTGGGTAAGGATCAAATTACAGGGAGGGCCATTGATGGCTCAAGTCCAGAGGACCTTCACAGGGTGGTGGCGTTTTTTTGTCTCTTCCTGGTTACCAAAGGGAAAATGGAAACTCAATTGTATTTGGGGTTTGTATTCCTTTGCCTTTAACGTGCTCTCAAGACGCATACCCTGTTCCTCTACTAAGTTGAACTTTGTATTGTCCACCTCACTTCTATAGGCAAGACACAGATCTGCTACGCTTTTCTTCGCAGATATCAACACTTTGAAGACGATGACTTTGAGAAATGGGCGCACAGGTGAAGAGATGCCTCAGCGATTAAGAACTTTACTGCTGCCGGCTGGTGATGCAGCAGAACTGGCGCACGCCTTTAATTCCAGCACTGCAGAGGCAGAGGCAGGAGAATCTCTGAGCTCCAAGCCAGCCTGGTCTGCAGAGTGAGTTTCAGGACAGTCAGGGCTACGGAGAGAAACCCTGAAAGACCTTTCACTACTCAAACCACTCATTATTCCAGCTCCAGAATATCTGATGCCCTCCGTGCCTCTCCGGGCACTTACGCACATGGTACACATAAACTCGTGAAGATACAAACATATGCATAAAATAAATAACGAAAATTTGGGGGGAAAAAGAGTGCAAAGATAAATATAGTGAACAAAAGGTTTCTCGGAGACAATTTGATAAATTTTGCCAAGAGTTGAGAGGCAAAGTGAAGACAACTGCCAATCTCTCCTGATTTAAGAGGTGAGCAGTGAGTGTTCCCTTGTCAAATATAGGCAGGCAGGGCTTGTCAGCATCTCTACCATTGTCATCAAACCTTGCACTGACCAGAAGGTCCGAAGGTGCCGTGATGAGATGGCATTGCAGCGACCTATGTAGAAAGCTCACCACAGCAGTTTAGCTTCAGTCTGCTTGGTACTTTGACTTACTCTGGTAGCCACCTTCCTTTGCTTTGGGGAGTCACCACTCTCTCAATTCCCACCTGTAGATTCCAAGTGAGGCTAACCCATGTTCGATCAAAGCAATGCATCACTTCCCAGGTCGTGACAGGTCAGTAGACGGCATCTAGCTGAGTTCAATGGTCAAGTAATGATGCATGTCTGCTCAGGGAAACTTAATCCTGGTTCCACTTGAGACTGTTAGGGAAGGGAAGGCCTTGCCTTGTGGGATCACTAAGCATTGGATGCAACCGGAGCTTCATGAGATTTGTCTGGTGAGAGAGAGATGGTTCAATAGCCAAAGACTAGCAAGGGAGTTAGCCTGGATCCTGAGGGCACATCCTAAGCCCCGATGAGTCTCACCAGCACAGGGCAGCACCATCTTGGACCCTTTGGGTTGGAGCCAGTCTGTCCTGATCTTTTTGTTGATAGAGATCTGGCTATTAAGTCCAACTAGAAAAAAAAAAAAGATTATAGCCCATTTCTTCTTGCAGATTGAAACCTCCTGGCCAGGACAGCATCCACTCGGCCATATGTTGGACCATTCATTGTCTCTGAACGTGGACTTAACAGAATTTTCAAAGTGTGTCCGCGGGGAGGATGGGAAAGAGAGGGTTGGCAGGCTGTAGCTGCAAAGAATGTTGAAGGGTCTCATTAAAAGGGAAGTGAACAGAGTAAGAACAGAGCCAGGCGTAAGGCATTATAGGTCTGCTGGGATGGCAGAAATGCTGAAATTCGCAAATACATGAGAGGCAGCAGATAACCCGAGTTGAGTTTACTGAAAGAAGCAGTGTCTGAAAGTGGAATGGACTTCAGCAAGCGTGGAACATACATTCTCATGGAAAGTCCACTGCCTGGAACTCTTCTGAGTGTTTTATAAATAGATGTATACAATGCACCAACATTTACAAAAGTATCCCTTAATATCCAAACACAGTGTGTGTGTGTATAAAAATCTCTAAATATAACATGAATTCATATAGTGACAGAACACAGTGATATTTTTGATGGGCAAAGTTCACGCTGCTTCTCAAAGCCCTGTTCTGAGACATCTGCAACACTCACTCGGGAGATCATCAAGCCTCATCCTCCCAAACTTCGTGACTCAGAAACTCCAGTAACATTAGCATGACATTCTATGTGATTCTGACTCCTGCTAAACCGTGAGGCTCATCACAGTGAGGAAGATGTGGTTGTGCTGTGCACACACGCATGCACACGTGCACGCATGTGTGTGTATAAAACATTATTTTTGTGCTCATCAACTCTTTATCCTGAAATATGTGATCTAACCTGCCTGAAATTAGCCCAAAAGAGAAGCATGGATTTGTGTGCCTCTAGGCCTCTTGGTGAAGAGTCCTCTGCAGTTCGAAAGGCAAGGATACTCTTCATGGTTTGGGTGTAGCTAGCCCCGTTTTATCTTGTCTTAATCCTACACTGCGTGGTGGGTGGAATCCTAAGCTACCCAGAATGCCCTTCAAGATTCCTATCGCAGGGGCAAGAAAGAGGAGGGCATTTGAGTACGGGAAGGAATATGTTCCAAGAACAATATACACTTGCAGGCAAAGGACCTTATGCAACCCTGTACACTGAAAAAAAAATAGAAGAAAAAATCCTTAAATTTCAAGGCCTTCAAAAATTCCATTTCCTGGTTATCTGATCAACATTGACTTAGATATTGAGGAGAAATGAATTTTTAAATGCCACACAAGTTCCCCAGTCAGCTAACTTGAAGATAGGGTGGTTTCTTGGATGGGCTAAACCCAATCTTGTGAGTTTTGAAGAGCAGAGATTATTCTCCAGTTGGTGACGAATCAAAGAAATTTGAAGGCGAAGACTCATGATGTTGCTGTTAACTTGGAAGACAAAGGTAGTCACATGGGAAAGAACACGGCAGTGGGACCTCGGTCCTTCAATCCCAGGGAGCCGGATTCTTAAAACAACCTCAGTGAGTTTGCGCCTGGGTTTCTCTGAAGAGTCTGCAAATGGGGTCTCAGCTCCACCAGTACCCTGATTTTAGTTTAGCTATACTTGAAGCCCAGAACCCAACTACACAGTAACTGATGTTAGAGTTACCAAATTATGAACTAATAGATGGATGTATTTTTCAGCTGTTCAGTTTGTGGGTGACTTGAATACAGCAATAGGAAACCAATACAACCTCAAAGAGATCATCACAGCTGGAATGTGGAATTCAAGCTTTTGGGATGGCAAGATATCCAATTGCTTAGAACTGTAAGGCAACACATGGAAAGAGAGTGGGTGGACCCCTGAGCAGAAAACAGCTCTGTAATGAAGACAAAGAATATTGGAAGGAAAAGGACAGCCAGGCAACTAACTGTTAGGTTAGAGATGGCATTGCAAACCTATGAGAGGTCAGATTCCAGAGGTGGGCGGGGGCATGGAATGGATTTAGGCTGTGGCTTGACAGGGTCTGTGTAACCAGCTCGTGACCCAGAACCGCACCACTACAACATCCCGTGATCCAAAGCCATGGCAGAAACTGTGGAGCTTGAGTCTCTATTTCTGTTGAGCGAAACTGTAAATGTCAAAGAATGATACAAATCCAAGGTTAGATTCTGAGTCAGCAACAAAACTCCCACTGCTGCCTCTCGATTCTGTGGCACTTTCTGCATTAGAGCAAACCCTTCAACTCGGAGAAGCAGCAGCAGTATGCCTAGCCGTGGAGAACAGAACAGAGGAGGCCTTCAGAAAAGAACCACACCATGAGTGTCCCGGTGTTGAGAATTAATTCAAACCAAACCTGATGATGGCCTTTGCTCTATAGCCATCTACAGTTTTGTTACAAAGGTAAACACAATTAGCAAGCAGGGCATGCACTTCCTCAGAGCCTCAAACCTGATTAATAGGTTAGAAAACAGAACCCCTGGAGCAAGAGAGGTGACGCTGAGGAAGCCTTTGCCTCGCAGCAAAGGAGCCAAAGAGTGACCAGGGTGGGAGATGGGAAAGGAGAGAGGTCTATGAGCTACATAAACTGAGCTGTATATCCTTTTGTGCATGTATAAACATATGCTCGTATATACTTGCACATGTGTGCGTGCATACACACCCACTGTCTGGAACCACTAAGTCTGGACCCTCATCTATATGATTTTGTTTAATAAATAAATGATGGTTTATTAACTCCCATAGGAACCCCTTTTTAGCCTCCCCCCTCCAAGCAACTAAAACAGAATATTAGTCTGCAAAAGAACCTTTGGCTCAAGTGGGGAGAGAAGTCCCCCACCGTCTGCTATCTGTTTCTGTGGCAACCAAAAATAAATATTGATACTGCGTTAATGGTCTGTGTCTCACTTAAGCTCCATTAAACTTGGAGCACTTGCAAGAAAACAGCCCATTGATGGCTCAGCCGAGGGAGGAGGAAGAGGTTTTATAAAAAGCAACAGTGTGGAAGGCGCATGGGGTGCAAGTGAGACTTCTAAGCACTTCTCAACCAGGAAGCCCTTTATAGAATTCTTCCAACCGAGAAGACCACTTAGGTGCTGGCGAAGTTGCTGGCTGAGATGGCAGCCCCTGGATGAATAGGTTCCTGTGGACTTGTCCCTTTTACATAAAGAATAGTTGTGTGTTTTGGAAAAGCTTAATTGCAGAAAACATTTTCCAGGAACACAGATGCCCAAAGCACCGTGATCAGAGGAAGTGAACATCCAAATCACACGGTTTCTTTCTTTTCCATTTTCCCCATAGTATTTCAAGTACAGACATTGTTGCCTTTCATATTTATAATCCCGCTTTTAAGGAGCAAGCTATTTGATTTATTGCTTGAAAGTATTTTACAGCTTTAAGTAATGTTGCTCCTTGCAATGAGGGACATCACAGTCTCCTTAATTTACACAAGGGATGTTAGGAGCATTTAATGGCATGTAAACATTTTATGAGGTAAGTTCAAATTGCAGGTGATATTTAGTATACATTAGCAAAATGGACCACAAACAGATGCAACTTCTTATTTATTGACTCGGTCTTTTCTTATAGCATCAAGAGTGAACTGAGTTTGAAAAGGTGTTAAGACTTTTCAGTACCATTTGTGACACTGGCCACAATAGATGCATCTGCCTTTAAACGCAGCATGTGAATTAACTCCAGGACCAGCCAGACTACAAGCTTCCAAATTAGATTTTTGTCATATGGCTTCTGGGGTGCCATCAGAAAGGGGTACTGTGTCTTTGGCCTTGACGGGGCTCCGTGTCAAAGGGCCACCAGGATAGCTACTAGGAGAGAAGATGCTTCAGAGATGTGGGCTTTTCATTAGGTGGAATCACCGGGACACATCTTCATCAGTGGAGTGGAGAATTAGGGACTATCATTAAGCTAGATCTCAGATCTCACTTCTCACGTAGCGTGTAAGATAATGTAAGGGGTGGTTTGTGCTTTCTGTTTCCCTAGAATGTCTTAGAGAACACCATCCCGCTACTGTCCTTACCAGATGTGTGCTCTGAGGGGCAGGGCAAGCTGGTGACCGCCGTGTGCAGATGTGACTGTCCATCTGGAGACAGGCTTAGAAAGAAGAGAAGCCCTTGGCCACTTTGTGTAGAGAAGAGGAGGCAGCCAGCTCAGAGGATAGCAGGGCAGCACATCACAAGGACACTGTCACAAGTCTGGATTTCTCTGTGTACATTTCTACCCTCCACTCCCAAGGTCTCTGAGTTAACGTATCCCATCTTTGACCTCTGGGGACTGCTTCTAGTCAGGACTTGTTAGGTGTCATTCATACAGTTAGAACAATCCCATAGCCCATCAGTGACAATTGAGGGGAAGCCAGCTCCTGGGGAATTAAGGCTTAGTGACATGAGAAGCTCCTTATTGCATTAGAGGCCACATACTTTAGAGGTCCCAGCCCTCGTTTTTCCCTGCGTCCTGTGAAAAACAATTAAATACCGGTTACTTCTCTAAGGCAATGACTCGGCTTTCTTTAGCCTTCTTGAGTCTGGCTGGCTCAGACCCTATCTTTAGTATCCATCAGAGCCATTGTCTCAACTCTCACAAACACTATGCATGCATGTGATGCATGTGTGTTTCTTCTCTAAACCTTGCAGGTGCATAGTTCCTACTTGTGCAGTGAAGGAATGAAAAAACAAAGAGATGAAGCCAACCTCCTAACAATGGTAAAGGGCCGTGGGGAGGAGTGGGGGGGGGTGGAGGTGGGATGAATCAAACAATAAGTCGTGAAGTTTGGTTCCAGCCTTTCCAAACCCTGCTGAGGATGCTAACAGGCCTCTCCAGCACCCCTTTCCCAGCTACCTCTTGAAGACCCTCATGACAACTTCATGTCATCCTCTGAGTTGTATACGCAAGGAGCCCAGAAATGAGCTACACATTTACTTCAAAATTTATACCTAGGTCTTTCTAGTGAACAAACACTGTTTTACTTTGTCATTACTGGGGAAATGGACAGGTCAGCATGACAAAGTCCACTCACCTAGTAAGTCACCCTAGGGCCATTTATTGAAAATTCCAATGGGTGTGGTCTTTTAGGTTTCTCTGTGCTATACACAGAGAAGCCAAGCACACACAGGAAAGACAAGTGTGAAAATGAGTGACATACGACATTAGTTAGTAACCCCGGACCACAACTCTTCATGCCTCGGCTGTTCCCAGTTTCAGCGTTGTGTGATCAACTGCGAGCTGGAAATATTAAGTGAAAGCTTTCAGAAGTTAACAGCTCATAATGCTGAAAGTGTTCACCTGGAGTGGTATGATGCCTCCTCATAAGGCCAGATGCCGGGAGTATAAACCATTCTTTTGTTCAGGGCATGCAGACTGCATATACCACCTGTCAGTCACACAGAGGTCATGTCTGATGTCAGTCTGATTGTATGATATCACATTGCTTGTGTTTATGTGACCCTCCTGTAGTATGCGGCATGACACCACATCACAGTGCCTGTGCCTTTCACCTCGGTTCATTTCGTCATGTAGACATCATGCTACCTCAGAGTCCCAGAGAGTACAGGACACAAAGGTACCATTTTATTGGGGGTATTTTGCTATAATTTCCTATTTTATTTTTAGTTATTAATCATCCATGATGTCTAATTTATAAATTAAATTTTTGCCATGGTTATTCAGCTATAGGAAAATTATAATACAGGTAAGGTTTGGTGCTAACTATGGTTTCAGACATTTGTCCAGGGTAATGGGATCCCCTACAGATGTGCAGATACCATAGGACAACAGAAGAGCAAAGAGCATGATCAATGGTGTGTGGTGGAGAGGAAGGATGCTGGAACGGAATTATGGAAGGCCATAGGGAAGCGATGTTTAAGGCAAAGCTTAGAGAATCGGACTGTATCTAATCCTAGGCAAGGTTCTGAAGACTTCTTCACACGCATCTGCTTTATTGCCTTAGTTTTACAAGTCAAAATGACACTGTGTGTCATCCTTCCTCCATTTTGAGTTTCTCAGGCTTGCTCCTTATTTGGACTGTAAGAAGCACTTTGATGTGGGGCCATCAAGACTTTTGCCTGGGTACCCTGCTTCAGACTGGTCTATATTTCATCCAAAACAAGAACCCAGAGCAGGGGACCATTAACAGTCATGTAATTAGCGCTGCCGAAGACATACTGCATAGGAAAAGGGAAATACAAGCGCTGACTACAGAATTTATGAGGTGCACACAGCCAGCAGAGTGGGTGAACTATGTTTGTCTGATACTCTGATGGAGGTATAATGAACAGAGAAGGGCAATCTGTCTATCTCTCCACACCCTCCAAGGAGAAGGTAAACCAGGCAATTTAGACCTCTGTATTTTTGGCCACTTACTCAGTCTGAAAGAAGATAATGAGTTTGTGTTTGCATCTGTAAACAACTCCTAGCCAGGATGTGGTTGCCCTTGAAGGGAGCAGAATGTGGTCGCATATGTTCTTTATCTAGGCACCTCTGCTTTGGGGGAGATTTACTTTGGTCAAGAAACACCTGAATGATGCAGGCTATGTATGGTCTATGTATGTAGGGGCTGATGGGCCCCTGCTTTAGCTGCACTGGGTTCGTCTGGTTTAAAAAGACAACAGAGTTGAAAGACACATGTTTTTCTTATGTTCCTACCACCAGATCTCTCAAAACAGGCTGAGAGATATGCTATATCTCTCATATAGGCTAAAGGCAGACCAGCTGTGTGTGCAATCCCCTTGAGACCCCCGACACCCTGGAACACAGATGATGCTTCCTAGCTAGTTTATCACCAGAAATCATGTCTCAAAGCCCAGACAGTCAATTCACTTATTAAAGAAAACAAAATCCAGTTTCAGAAATGTCCAAAGCAAATGCCTGGTCACTTAATATTAAGAAAAGCATACTATTGTCTTATGAAGTCAGGTGAATTTTTACTCCTTTGAGCAAAGAGGTTCACTAGATCTGGTAACAACCGGGGATAAATTTTGCCCCATAAGGGACATGTGGTCATGTCTGGGGACGTTTTTATTGCCACAACAAGAGGATGCTAAAGGGTGAGCAATGGTCAAGGATGTTGGTAAATATCCTACATTGCTCAAGACAGTCACCATGACAACTGAAGAGCATCTGATGCAAATATTGATGGTGTAGAAACTCTGTATTAAGGGTTCAAGGAAAAAGAGGACCCTGCCTTACGTGCTTGGATTCTAGTGGAATGGTCAAATAGCCATTTTTCTGTTATAATGCTTGGGGCCATGGATATCAGTAGGGAGGTACAATCTTGGCCATGGCCACAGGAACTAAGAACGGAGAAATATAGTTAGGGATTGTGCTGATTCGGTTATGAATGGTAGGACTGAAAGGTGGCCCCTTGACACTATGTCTAGAGAAACTATTGTGAGGTATAAATGTCCCTTTCACTGGACAGAATGAGCAGACAGCTGAATGCAGGGAACTCAACTCAGAATTGGACAATTTAGTGTTTTCTCAGGACTTGATTGGTAATTGCAAACTTGTGTTTTATATATTTTAGTATACATATACATGTATATACTAATACACCTTTATATAAACATAAATATAAATATCAAATATAATATATATATATTAATCAACTACCCAATAATATCAGTAGCATAATAGGCTCTGCGGATGGAACATAAACAGATACCAAGTGAAAAACCGGTGCCCACTTCCTGCTAAACCCAAAACATAACTGTTCTTTGCTCATTTCACAGATAGGACAACTAGGACACAGATGATGAAGTCAGAGCTCCAGAGAGTGGTGGCTGCTCAGCCTGTTTCCAGAGTTCAACCGTGTTCTTCCGACTCCTTGGTCCTGCTTTCTTTCCTGTGGGCAGCTTGTGCAGAAGGACGAGCAGACTGACACTCCGTGTTTGTGCCTGGGCGCGGGTCCTTGCTACGCTGGCTGGGCTCTTCCACTCACAGACATTCTGTGTCTCACCGAAGAGAAAAGGAGCAGAAAGACAAAACTCCAACATCTGCTGGTTTCCAAGCCCCCAAAAGGTTCAGCCAGAGGTAGCAGAGAGACCTAATCCTCCATTATGTATTATGCCTCCAAAACTTATCCTCATAAATCTCTAGATTTGGGTTTACCCCCTTCCTTAGCCCATGGCTTTCTGTCTCAGAGGAATCACTGGTGATAGAGTGTGTCAGGGAAGGTAGTCACATCTAGACTAGGAAGCATGGAAGTAAAGGTGACAGCAAGAGACAGAAAGGAAGAGACCTTGAAGGATCTCCTGCTAGGTTCTGCCTAAGGGTCTGTTTGTAACACCCCCAGTGCCAGCATTTTGTGAACCAAGCTTCTCCATATGAACCTTTGAGCCCACCCTCATTCAAACCATAGGACAAGGTTCCCTAATCTGAAAGAAACCAAGGTGACAATATCACCTAATATGAAACCAGGTGAATATTGCAGAAGTGAAACTGTTGGGACAATGTTTGCTGCATGGAGAAGATTGGTATCAACTCTGTGGTCCTTATTGACTGCTTTGCTTGTTTATAAGTATTGGGCCAATCATGAGTGTCTTGTATCTCAGATAGCTCTGGATTTGTGATAGTTGCTTATATACAATGATAAATCTCAGGAAGTGGATCCAAATCTAAGCAAGAAATGCATGACTGTTTGAACAATACCTTATACACACAGGCTGAAAGTGATTTTAGACAGTGTCTTTAGTGGGGTTGCATTATGACTGTGACCTGTCACGTGAGAAAGGGTGTGGGCTTTTCCACTTGGAGGTACTGTTGCAGGAGTGATCAGTAAGCTTCAGACGCTGGAGTACTTTAGGTTATACCTTCTGGAAGTAAAGATGCTCAACCTGTATTGTTGCAAACTGTTCACCATCAGCATCTAGCTAGAGGTTAAAATGCAGAGGCACAGCACAGGAGTGGTCATAAAACATAAATGGTGAAAGTGGACCTAGGAAACGCCACAGGAATTGCTGGTAGCCATGGTAGAACGAAAAGTGCACACTGGTTCCAAACATTAAAGTCATACTATTAATGAACAACTACTTCAAATCTCTCTGTGTCGCACGGCTCACAAGTCAGCCACCAGTTTACAGCCACCCTTCTAATCCAATTTTCACTGTACTTATGAGGAAAGAAAGACCGACCTGGGAGAGGGAGTTAACGACAGAATCGGGTGAGAGGTGCAGGGGCCCTTAGCATGACATCACTTTCTTCCACAGCCACCTCTTAAAATTATGAAATCTTGGTCACTTATATTTTCTCTTTAAAAACCAAGGGTGGGAAAATCTGTATAAATGAACCCAAAGGAGCAAGCCAGGTGAGCAGGAGCCACGGAGGCAGGATCAAAAGAAGTGAAGTTTTTGGGACGCTCTAATTTTTCCTTTTTAGGGACTAGATGGCTGTTCTCAATGGCACCCAGAAAGTCAGAAAAGTTTAGAGGACAGGAACCTCCTTGATACCCCAGTAGATACCAAAGATGAAAAAGAGGCTGCGAGACTAATTCTGAAACCTTCCCAGAGGTGATTTCATCTACGGCTGTATGCGGGGGTTCTCACCTGTGTCTCAAAAGGCCTGGCTATTGATCTGACTGCGAAGCTGCAACCGTGGAACAAGGTTCCCGTGGCTGCCCTGCAGGGCTGCGTAGTATTATTTATTGAAGTAAGCTGAATAGCGGAGGGAAAGCTCGGCCCCAGTAATAAGTGGTAATTGCCGGGAAGTGAGGCATTGCCGTTCTCATTGACCCCTGCATCCTGGTATTTTGATGGATTCTATGTAACTCCATTAGGATTGGCATTGTAATATTACACCAGCTGAGCTGTAGAACAACAGACCTCCGCTTGGATCATTGATTTTTGATTATACAGCTCCTCAGCATACCCCACAAGCAATTCCCATTGCTGGAGCTGGGATATCAGAGATGATGGGGGCAACAGATGGAGACTCCCTACGTTCACTCAACCCCGCGGGGCTGTAGGAGAACTGCTCCCCCTAAGCTCATGTATTAGGAGTTAGGCCTCCAAATGGCAGTATTTGGAGGCAGTGTGGAACCCTTAAGAGATAGTGACTAGGGGTAGGTCTTTGGTTCTGTGAGGGGCGGTGGGAATATTCCTTCAGAAAGGACTTAAGTGTTATTCACAGGAGATGGTTTGTTTCCCAAGCCTAAGCCTGTTCCACCCAAGCTCTCCCCTTCTTCCAGTGTTAACGTGATTGTTCTCATTCATGTCCCCACCTCTGTGATCCACAGTGAGCGGATGCAGCTCCAGGGAGATCCCAGCTCCCCCTGGGCCATGGTGATTCCTCCTTCAGCCTCCGAAACTGTGACCTGATGACCCTCTTCCTTTACTAGCTTCCTTAGTCTGCCTCAGTATTTGTGATAGCAGTGAGGAGAGTCTAAACGGCCTTGCTGGCGGCTAAGAACGAGAAAGTCTTTAAATCTATAGCCACAACAAATGTGGCACTGTTTGGGGTTGATGCTGGAAACATTGGGGGACTAAATAAATAAAGTGTGGGCTGATCTTGGTTGAAACTGCAGCCTACCTCCGCAGGATACGAGTTAGATTTTTAAGAGCTCCACGGGGACTTCAACTGTGTTTTTGAAATTCATTCCCAACAAACAAGCTTCCAAACCTGTTTATTCATCCGTCTCTTCCTTACCCTTTCAAACAATGCAGTTACATCCCTTGCAAGCTCGTGTTCCTCCTGGTTTGCCTTTCCTGAGAGAGGGAACACTCAGGTGAACTCAAAGAGCCTGTCTCTTTGCAGAATTCTGAATAAGCCTCCTGCTTTTCTTTTAGTGCTGGGAACTGAACGCAGCCTGACACTCGCTCGGCAAGCGTTCTAACACAGAGTTCACTCCGAACCCTAGATTGCCCCTTTTGTTGGACATGAGTTTTTCTTAATTTTCTCTTTTTTATTATTATTTTTATATGTATATGGGTGTTTTTACCTGCATGCATGTCTGTGCACTGTGTGCATACAGTCCCCTTGGAAGCCAGAGGAGGCACCAGAACTCCTGGAACTAGAGCTTAGGAATGGTTGTGAACTGTCAAGTGGGTGCAGGCAATTGAACCCAGGGTCTGTGCAAGAGTCTCAGTGCTCCTAAGAACCGAACTAACTCTCTAAACACTGGATATGATTTGACTCTGTGGCTGTACATGCATCAGATACAACCGTAAAGAAACCATGGATAAAGGAATTTAACCAATGTGATGAAAGTTCCCAGAAAATGCTTCAGAGTAAGAGAAATGAGTGTTCTCACCGTGAATGACTTTGGGCGATCCTCCCCCAGTAGGACAGCCTGTGAGTAGCTTGTGTAGGCCATCAACACTTATGTGACAGCAGCAGCTGTCGATCTGGGAACGAGAATCTAACCTCAGTGTTCTGCAGGGTGAGTGACTGGTTGCTTAGGAGTCAGTGTTGTCTTCGACAATCCTTACCAAGCATTGCTGTTTATTTACTCAGAACTGAAAGTTAGCAGAGGCACGGAGGAAGTTCTAGGATAAACGCTTTTCTTGGAAAAAGAGCCCCAGACTCAGGAACTTCGGGACTAAGAATCAGATCTTGGCAGACTCAGAACTCCCCGAAGTATAACACAATATTGCTCAAGAAAGGGGGTGCTGATTCTCATCATGGGGTCCAATGGGGCATTTGTGTGCAAGGTGAGGACAGCAGAGCAGAGGGATGGGGCCTTCCTGACACTGTCCCTATGCTGCCGTCTGCATCTCCATATGCACCGTGGGCTTCTCGGAGTTCCTTGGGATCCCCTCTCGCTGGGATACTTGGACTTAGCTGTCAGCTCTGAGCTGCTCCTACATCTTACCCCATGCCTAAATGTGATATTCAGCTTTTTGCAAATAGATTTATCGAACTTAGGTGACTCGGGATTAAAAGACATCGAAGAAGGCCCATCTGATTTTGTTCCCAATGCAGACTTCTGTGTACGGAGATCTTCAGAGAAACGCCCTCCAGAGCATCTAGGCTGCTCCGTAGTTCTGCATCTCAGTAGGGGGTTGATAAACCTGTATTTGACATGACATCATCAGTATATAAGTATTGTGGGGGTACTGGTGTTCTCCCAGGGACAGTCAGTCTCCCAAAAGACCCTTCAATTTCCCCTTCAGATACAATTACAGAATTCTTCTCAAAGAAGTTGTTGAAGGAGATTCATAGAATCGCACCAAGCTCATGTTACAACGGAGCAGGACTCCTCCAAGCCAAGGCCAAAACACAACTATACATCCTAGAAATAATAGTGTGTGTGCGCATGCTCACACACACACAACTAACTCTGCACTGACTGGTGAGCCATTTCTAAAGCGAAGCCAAGAGAAGAGGGGCTGATCATACAGAGGGCAGGCAGGTAAGTAAGATGTGGGGGCGCAAGAAGTCACTTCACAATATGTAACCCCACATCTCCCAAGTCTACTTCTGCCTCTCACAGAGGTTAAATGGCCACACATCACAATTTTGTGATTTCTTTGTAGTTTTCTTTGCATGAAAGAGAAAACCTTCCCTTAGCCATGTTTCCAGAAGATTATGCAATGTCAGTGTTTTTGTTTAATCTTCCACGGCTTAAAACCAAAAATGAGTTCTGTAAGAAAATCATACCAACTTTCTTCATGAGCAAACCCATCCTCTCTCTCTGAGGTCCTCAGCGAGTCCATCTCGGCAGGAATCTTCTAGATGTTATACTATTTGAACATAATCTCTCCACCCTATTAGATGTTTTGCTTTCTCTCTGGCAGAGAGCTTCTCTAACTGCAGCATTAGTGATCCACAGAACGTACTTCAGCAATGACTCTTTCTTGTTATGTTCAATATTGATTGCTGTTTTCCTTTGAACCCCTGCAGAACTCCATTTCCTTATTTCCAGGCATTTCCTAAGGTGCCTTGCTGCTGAGGCGCTCGCCACCAGGGTTGTTGGGGCTTCTGCCGTTACGTTAAAAGAATGTCCAAACTAAATCTGTGTTGCCACATGTCGGGTCCTTTGGCATCAGCAAGGAAGCCTTATTCCCGTGGACTCCTTCCTAAATGCATCTGCTAAAGGGCATTTTAAAAAGGCACATTAAATTTTATGAAGGCTGCAGCAAACAAGTTAGCGATCGTGATTTCAGTGGGAGCAGCGGGCAGCTCAGAGAGAGGCTGGGGATGCCGTGGCGTACAGCATTTCTGCTCAGAGGTAGAGAAAGGACATCAGTGGCTCCCTAATGCTATAGTTAAAACATAGATTCTAAATAGTCGGTCTAATGAGTTCCAAATTAAAATTAGCCTGGCCCCTGGATGCAGCTAGTAATTAAGTTGTAATTTTATACAGAAGCAGATCTGGCCTCTGACCCTGACTCTGTTGAGTTCTCTCCCGGCATTTCAAAAGCATGATGTGCTCAATACGGTTGTTAAAATTAGTATCACAGGGCGAAGCAATCGAGGTAAATATGCATATGGAAATTATAGCCAGAGGGGCGCTTTGGCGAGAAGCAGCCTCCATGAACTCAGATTTGACTAACTGCCTCCGTATCTTATTCACAATTACAAATCGTACTATTAGTAAATGGGATTCTGTAAGCCCTACAGGACCTAAACAGCTATCGTGCAGAGCCGTGAACTGTGACGGCCGAAGGGGGATTTGTGGGGCACCTGTCGCTTCTGTCTTCTTAGTTGACAACTGGGGAAGCTGAGGGAGCCTCTCGTCACCACCTCCTGTCGTCCTAATAGCCAGGAGGGTTCTGCTTCAGCCCCCTGAAGAGTGGCATTGAGGATGGGACGTTTTCACGTTGTTAGTTTTTGTTTTTTTAAAGAAAACATTCTCAAGTTGAACTTTAATCTGTTCTTTACTCTTGAAAATTGGAGCGAGAATACAATTTAATGTGTAAATGATAGGAGTGTGGAGAGGCAGGGGGAGACGAGAACGCCTGTCAGCGGCTAAGAGTTTGGTACCTAAACCAATTTTTATTTAATGCGGTGTCTTAGCTTAGTGCTACTGTGATCGAGCACCTGATCAATTCACTTACAAAGAGAAAATGTTTATTTAACTCCCAGACTAAAGCTTCAAGTCTAGGATGAGAGGACCGGATGATAATGACAGAGGAACACGTGTCAGGCCTGGGCTCCTTAGTGTTTTCGTCAGTTTGACTTCAGCGGAGTCATACGGGAAGGCAGCATCTCAACAGAGAAAATGTCTCCACCAGCTTGGCGGGCAGGCAAGTTGGTGGGGCATCTCCTTGATTAGTGATGGCTGTGGGAGGGGTTGGGGAAGGCCCGGCCCACTGTGATGGGTGTGGGAGAAGCTGGGGAGGGCCTGACCCACTGTGTGTGCTGCCAATCCTGGACCAGTGGTCCTGGGTAGTAAAAAAAAAAATCCTCAAGCTGAGCTAATCATGCATAGCAAGTCTGTAAGTAGCCTTCTTTCACGGTCTCTGCTTCAGTTCCTGACTCCCACCTTGAATTCCTACCCTGGTTTCCTTCTGTGATGGGCTGTGATCTGGAAGTGTAATACAAATACCTGTCCCCCTCCCCGCAACACACACACTAGTTGCTTTGGTCCTGGTCTTTCTTGGAGCTATTGAAAACAAACTCGGGCACAGGCAAAAGGCCTGCAGTCCCCGCAAAGGCACACCTCAACTGAGGACCTCAGATTGGGTGCCACCCTTCATAGGTCCACAGTGTCCTCTAATACCCCCGCCTGTGGGCCACTCTTTATGTATAGCCCGTTGGGGTGGGCATGGGATACACACTTAGGTACCTAGGGATGCCACAGCAAACCTTCAAGACCTGAACAATAGATGCCAAGATCCAGGTAACTGTCGGGTTTGGTACCTGATAAAACACCTCTTCTTGGTTGGAAATAACAATCATTGAACTACTTCCTCATATATCATGCATGTATGCATGCACACACAAGCACACCCATGTGTACACATGCATGTGTATGTGCACGTGCACACACACAGAAACAGAAAGAGGGAGGCAGACCAGCTTTATCAGAAGCACCATCACTTTATGGGTTTGAGATTCAACATAAGAAGTTTGTGGGCACGTAATTCAGTCCATAACAGCGCAGACAGTATCTGCAGAGGAGCTGACGGTTCGAGTTGGAAAACCTGAATCATATGGTTGCTGATGCCTTCTCTTTTTGTCTCCAAATTTGTACCCAGCTGTAGCCCGAGATCTAACATTTTAATGCCTACTCTGGTGCCTCTGGTACCCACAGTTACCAAGGGGGAGCCACAAATCCTGCTGACTTTTGCCAGAGAGGCTCTACACCCAAGTGTTTGCAGCTGAATGAACTGTGCCCACAAGCCCTCAGCCTAAGAAGCTTCACCCCTGCCCCAAGCCTGGGAAATTATACAGACGGATGGATTTTACTCCTTAGCAGGAGTCAGGACAAAATTTGTGTACCACAACCCTGCAGCTTCACCCTCTCCAGTGCAATCATCATGCGACCTCTCATGGCACATAGTGTTCCCAGGTTGTGGGGTGCAACATACTGCCAGTCTCAGCACCCCAGTATTGGATGACATTAGAGTAGGAGATTCTTCTGCCAATAGTGCTACTATGAACGAAGAAACGCTTCAGTCAATAAGACCCCCATCTCCATGTCCTGTCCTACCGTAGTTTCCCTCCTCCCCCACATCTTGCAAGGGGCTTTCTAACATGTTCATATGCCTCTTTCTGCATGAGAGCCCAGCTAAAAATACTTTCCCCATCTACTGACATTTTCAGAGATGTTTTATCTGCTTTATTGATTGGCACTCTGGGAAGCTTGCCTTAATATTGTGTGTGTGTGTGTGTGTGTGTGTGTGTGTGTGTGTGTTCATGTGAAAAGAAAAGAAGGTGGATATTAGAAAAGCCCGAATCAGCAGCCAGACTATCGTAATCCACCAACTAATACATTGAGGATAAGGGATGAAGTCTAGTCTCAAACAGAAGGAAGCGCTAAACCATGGATATAAAGTTGCCATCATGTAAGATCCGCTTTTGAATCGACCTGAATTTTATACTTCTGTTTAAAAAACAATACTACTTAAAAAAAAAAAAAACTACTTTCAAGTTGCCTTCTCTTCCTTAGGTAATCTCAGCTTTCAAAAGACAGATGGGATCTCAGGGGTGCATACATATATTAGCTTTAGGGGTGACCTTGGAAAGGGCCCCACGAGTCAGTGCAAGCAATGCTACACAAATCTGCAATTGAGCCTGAAGTCAGACTCAACAGATGGAAAAATCATACCTGCCAAAAATCATAGCAGAAAAATAATACTTCTAGAAAATTTGAAATTCAGCAAACGTTAAAACAACATACCATGCCCCCTCCCCCGTCCCGTCTTTTCCACTCACGTTTTCATTTTCTTATAGGGGAAAAGTACATGAGAGTAGCATTCTAAATCACACTCAGCCTGACTTTAAGATTACTAAACACAAACGGTGTTTTATAGAATCTCAAGAAGACATAGTCAGCATGCTTGCATGAAGATCCCACTTCAGCAGCTTATGCCATGCTGGTAAGGGAGTCAAGTCAGAGAAACTATGAAGAGAAGAGAAAGAACGCAGTGAGTGGCCGAGCTATGTGAGCACTGAAAAGGTGAGAAAGAGACGCTGGAGAAGGTGGGTTTTACTCAGCTATTCAACACCCTACAAATACGGAACTCAGGAGGAAAATTCTCTTCAAAAATTAGAGCTAAGGAGTGAAGAGTCTTCCACACAGCCCAGTGGTGGAGCCACGAACTTCACCATTAGACCTTAGATCAATAAAAATATGAAGGCATTGAGGTGGGAGAGGTGATGCAGAGGTTAAGAGCACTCGCTACTCTTACAGAGGACCTGGGTTCGGTTCCCAGAACCACCACAGCAGCCAGTGGCTATCTGTAGCTCCAGGTGCAGGGAGGCTGATGCATTTTCTGGCCACTGGTACTGTCCATACATACTATATACAGATGGGAAAACACTAGAAGTTTGTTTGTTTTTTTTAACAAATTTTAAATCCTCTAGGATATCCTTGCCATTTAAGAATAAGGAGAAAATCTTAAAATTTCCCTTAAGTGGATACAGCATGGCTCTAGGTTATCCACAAACCCCTGAAATTTCTAGCTTCCTTTGTCAGTGACTATGTAAACTAGAAAATGGGAACTTGTGTTTTAAAAATGAAGTGCGAAGCCCTCCATAACCAGCAATTGGATAACTAGCCAAGCAAGCCCTTATCTCAGTGGAGGGGGGAAAGAAGGCTTTCAGATGCCTGGTAAACATTCAGTAAGCTCATCACGAATGCACCCGTTCTAAGGGAAACGGTTCACAGAAAGAAATCCTACTTTGGTAGCCATGTGAGGAAGAGAACTGGTCAGTCGTCCCCATCAACTTGGGCCATGAAACCCACTATGGACATGTTCAACAGAACCACCTCATATGGGCTGCCCACGCAGGCTTCAGCATTGCCAGGGCATAAATTTCACTTCAGTTTCAAGGTAGCTATGTAGAGGGCCTGGGAACCAGCTGGTTCAAGACATTGCCTCTTCTTTTTGTCAGAATCTCATCCCACTCTCTTTTCTCTGAAGCTGCACAAACCTTCTCTTCAGCTTGCAAGCCACCACCCACCCCACCCCACCCCCTCAGGGTCCTCACACTGGTTCTGCCCGGGTCTTGGCAAGATCGGCATACCTTGGACTTGGCCTTAGATGCTTAGATGGGCTCAGGTGCCCATCGGGAGTTTTTTTTTTTTTTTTTTTTTTT
>NW_004949113.1:5774315-5777928 GCF_000317375.1 Microtus ochrogaster
GTTTCTCTGTGGCTTTGGAGCCTGTCCTGGAACTAGCTCTGTAGACCAGGCTGGTCTCGAACTCACAGAGATCTGCCTGCCTCTGCCTCCCGAGTGGGAGGTTTTTTTCTTATACTCCTAACTAGACCTTGTTCCTATCACTTTCTAAGAGACTCCTTGTTCTAGTAAATATATCATTTTCATGTAAAAAGTATGTTCATAATAAATATATACATTTTAGATAATAATGGATTAAACTGGAAAGACTTCCATACAGCTCAGATCTAGCATATGTGCTTTGGCAGCTCCTCTGGGCTCTATGTGGTCTTCACCCTTTACTCCTCAGATCCGATCACATTGCTGAATTTCATGTTAATGATGATCTTACTCTTATTTAACAAAGACACAACCCCCCGCCCCACATTCTCAAACATTTCTTTCATTCAAACTACCTATTTGGGGATGGTACATAAATAAAAATCACTTTTGTTGATATTCACTAAAGTATAACAATAACTTATCAATCTATGAATTTTACATTGAATTAGGCTTGCCTGCCATAGGGGTTGATTTCAAGGCTATGGAAGGATGTGCACATGTTCGCTCCATTTTTTCCTTTCCTTCTCTTTTTTCTTTCTTTCTTTCCTTCCTTCCTTTTTTTCTCTTCCTTGGCTTTATTTTTCTTCATGCTCCTTTGCTTATGGATGGTTCCCTCTTATCTACTTTCACGCCAGGTGCATTCCAGTCCCCTTTATAAATGTTTTATATAATGCAGATATGGGATTTGGGGGTCCTCAAGGGACGTAGATCCAAGCCTCCAAAGATGCCAAGAGGGGTTATTAATAACGGAACATGAGGGGAGGACAGCTGGCAGTCTGTCCCTGTCTCAGTCACCAGGTGGCAGGATGGCCCAAGATGGTGCAGTTGCCAGTCTTCTGTCTGTTTCAAACGATTCATGGGTGCAAGTTAAAAACAGAAGCGAGTTCATGGAAAGGTTTGTAAGCCAAGTACTCATCATTTGGAGACTACATATTGCCAGTTAGTGATCTCTATTATTAGTGGCCTATCCATTGGAATATTAACGGGCAAAGCTATTGACATGTAAATTTTATGTAAAGTTTCCTCTTCAGTTTAGGTCCTAAAACAATCAAAGGTCACCTACTCTACAATTCAATTGATAACATACATGTATCTAATATTGAATATGTTTTTATTTACTTTTTTCTAATAATAAGACTTTCGCCATTAGAATAACATATAAAACATTTCCTGAATTCAGGATAAGGTGGACAATCAACAGGTTCTGAATCTGAGGTGCCTCTGGTTGGATCTGATGAAGAGTTGATTACTATTTACTGAAATTGTGATCAAATAGATCAGCTGCCCACAGTCTTCAGGAGGAAAGTGTAGGTCATTAACTTCCCCAAAGTTGAGCCCCCTGGCGTGACTTGGCTGATGAAATGAATAAAGAATTCCCTGTGCCAAGTTTAGTACCTAATCAAACTCCCCCGGCTCTCAGTGGTGAACAGAACCCCAGCCCATCAGAGTGAGCCCACTTGCCTTTGATAAAATGCCGTTTCCTCTTTCTAATGAAGAAAAAACAAATGATGTTTCAGACATGGTTTTGAAGAAAAAGAAGTGAAACAGGCCTTCAATGTTAAATGCCTTTTCCTGAGCAACTTCACACAGAGAAGGATCAAACAGTTAACTGAAAAGGGGAAATCCGCAGCAGCCGCACAGAGAGTGGAGGCCTAAAGAATTTAGGAGTTTGCTTCCCAGAGGTCAAGGAGCCAGCAGCAAGCAACAGGAACCAGCCAAGCTGGACTGGTGGGGGAAAGTGTTAGCGAACCTAGGAATCCTCAACCACGGTATCTCAGAATCTAAACGTTGGAAAGGTGGGCTAGGGTGGATGTTCTCATCCACAGACACTCCATCCCCCTGATCTTGGGATATTCGCACTCCATCCACACAGTAGCCCCAGGCTCTCAAACGCTCACTCTTTGCTTTGGAATGCTCAGACCTAGGGGACCATCCTCAAGACCGCTCCTGTCGCCACCTTTCCTAGTGCGGTTCTGACCAAGCCACCAGTGATCCCGAGTCTGATTTACTTCTTAAGCGTTTCCGTCGCTGACCTTCACTGAGATTTACGGAGGGCGGGAATTCTCCTGCCTGCAAGTGTTTTCCTAGCTCTGTACACCGTGTACCTCTGAAGCCACGGGGTTTGAAAAGCCTAGTAATTACCCAGAAACTTGATGCTTGCACTGTTTTATTGCAATTGCATGCTGAAATGTATACATGAAAATCAGAAGAACCACTAGAAGCGATGTATTAACTAAGCATTATGAGCCAACTGGCAGCAGCCATGACATCACTCACAGCCAATGAAAAGCCTTCTGACAACCTGCTCCTTCCCACAATTCATAGCCAAGCTGTTTCCCCGGGACCCACTTCCGTAGAAATTGTTTAAAAGAGAAAAATACAGGCCTCTAAGAACATAGTGCCTCTCCGATCATGTTATTTTATCTTCGTCCCCAAGGTTGGCTCTGCTTCTCAGGACATGAAATTTTTTCTTTTTGAAAACAAAACAAAACAAAAAACCCAACAACTTTCTTTTTGGACTCAAACCTGAAGATGCTTAAAATTTATATTCTAGAATAATACTAAAGCATGAAAATTTAAAGCGCTAGAAGAAGGAACTCTGTGACATTATGGACGAATAATATGTATAATAATATGAACGACTGCCTTGCGCATGCTCTGAAAATGGCTTGCTGGATGTGCTTCTGGAAAATAAGATAATGCAGTCATGTGAATGGCTCGTTTTCTAATGACAGGGTAGGTTGCTATAATGGGGGAGGTCGACACAGGTGAACTAGATCTACTACGGAACTACATAAAAAGAAGCAAGTGTGCTCCAGTGCTGAGCTTCGCCTATGCTCATATTGCATAACTCATTCTATCGCCTGCCAGTGTTTAAACGCGAACTTTTAGATATGATTCATTCTGAATCATTAGGAGCTATTTTCAAACTGAAGTGCACGTGCATTTATGTTTCATATGCATGGAAAGTATAATGTTAACATGGAATCTCTGACCATTTTGTAAAATTTCCCATTTTTGTTCCTTAAAAATCCAGTTTTTTATATTTTTCTTTAAAGATTTGTTTGCAATTAAAATATTACCTCATTCCTCTCCTTCCCTCTCCTTCCTCCAACCCCTCCATGCCTCTCTCACTCTCATTCAAATTTATTTTCTCTTTTTCTTTCATTACTAAATATACATGGGTTGTGATGGCACAAGCCTTGAACCTCAGTACTCAGGAGGCAGAGACAGGCAGATCTCTGGGTTCAAGGCCAGCCTGGTACAGAGTAAGTTCCAGGACAGCCAGGGCTACACAGAAGAACCCTATCTCAAAAACCCAAATAAAGGAGTGTTATCACAAGTGGGGTAAGTACATTAAAATGTGTGTGTGTGTGTGTGTGTGTGTGTATGTGCTTGTACATGTGCGCACATGCATGTGTGTGAGTGTATCATTTTGGGTAAACACAAAATAATATGAATCTCTATGCTGTTTTTCTTTTTTTTCTTTTTTTTTTTTGAATTTTTATTTTTTTTATTTTTTTTATTTTTTTCT
>NW_004949113.1:5778529-5785541 GCF_000317375.1 Microtus ochrogaster
GGGATGTACTCACTCATATTTGGTTTCTAGCCATAATTAAAGGACAGTGAGCTTATAATTCGCAATCCTAGAGAAGCTAAATGAGAACGTGAATCTATGCTGTTTTTCAAGCCTACTTCATGCTAAGTTTTGTATACCTCCCCTCCTTTCCTCCTCTGTTTTCTCCCTCCCAGCTAAAGGCCCCTCCTGTTTCCACTTTATATCACCTGCATCCAGGGGATTTCCCTCTTTGGAGCTCTGTCTCCACACCACTGTCTTTGGAGGAAATCCAGACCCCCCCCCCCGAGAGACAAACACTACACGCCCCTCTCACTTGTGTGTGGTTCCTGCTTCAAATCTTCAGGTGTGGAGCGCACATCCTGGAGAATCCACAAAACCAGAAAAGCAAATATCCAAATTTTATGTTAGCTGTTAGCACAAGTCTTAGCTTAATTTCATGTTAACAAACCTCAAATGTTATTAATATAAACTATAAATATTATATATCTACATAAACACACATGACTGTGGAAAAGATCTTGTAGGGAAGGGGAGGAGGATTGAGGGGCGATGACAGGGGGTGGGTGCCAGAGGACACAGGATGCACTAGATATGAAACTGTCAAAATAAAATGAACTTTAAAAAGAAAGAAAAGTTCTGTTTGCAGATTTCCCTGTTGGCATTGGCGTTGTTGGAGGATAGGAAGGGGAAGGCCTGCTGGGTAACCATTGGACTTTCTTGTCTTTTTCATAGCTTAATTTTTAACTAGCCACAGACATAACTGTCCTGTTCTTACTGATAGCTGAGTGAGGCATTGCAGGTGACCAAGTCCAGGCCGATGTGATGTGGGTGGAGTTGGGGCAGAAATATCCAGAAAGGCCCCCTAAATACAGCCTTCAAGTGTTCATAAAGCCATCATACCATCTCTGATGATGTCCCACAAATCTCTTTTGAGAAGAGTGAACTTGTGTCAGCTTCTGCTCCTGTGATTTCAGGTTGTTGTTGTTGTTGTTGTTGTTGTTTTTAACATGTCTACACTTGATTTGAAATGTGGGGGGGGGGGCAAGCTGCCTGCGTTATTTTTTATTTAGAAGCTTCCTTGTGTGTTTCCACGGAAAAGTTAACCACCATGGGGCAGATATGAGAAAGAACATGCAGTGTATATATTTCTGAGTCGGATTGTGTCATTTAATATAGTATTTCCCGTTTTGTCTGTTTTTCCCACATATTTATTAATTTGATTTTTTTCTGACTGAACACAATTCTGCTGTGCAATATAGTCACGTTTTCATTATCTATTCGTGTCTATGGACATCCAGGTTGATTCATTTTCTTCCTATGGTGAACAGAGTAACTATGAACATTGGTGAGTATCAGTGTAGTAGGATGTGGTGTCCCTTGGATTTCTGCCCAAGAGTGGGAGGATTGAATCTCATGATAGCAGTTCTGTTTTTAGGTTCTGGCAATCTTTTCACATGGATTTTCCACACTGGGTACACCAAGCTACACTCCTACCTGCAATGCATACGCTTCCCTTCCCCTAACCCTCCTCTGTCTCTGCTGTCATTTGTTTTCTTGATGACAGCCATTCTGACTTAGATGTCTTCAAAATAGAAGTTGAATTTATCTTATGCCTAAGGATGTTGAACACATTTAAAAATGTTGAGTCAATTTGTATTTTGTATTTCTTCTTCTTTTCTTCTTTTGGTCCCTTTAGCTGTTCTTTGATTGAGTTTCTTTCTTTCTTTCTTTCTTTCTTTCTTTCTTTCTTTCTTCCTTCCTTTCTTTCTCTTTCTTTCTTTCTTCCTATCTTTCTTTCTTAGTTTTTTTTTTTTTTGAGTTTTTTGTATATTATAGACTTGAATTCCCTGTCAGGTATATAGCTGCAAAAGGTTTTGGTTTTTAAAGTCTGGATAATATTTGACTTTTTCGACAGCAAACAGAAGATCCTTGTTTAGAATCAGTGTGCATCCAAGTTGACGTTCATACGAGGCGAAGAACGCAGAGTATCATGGGGGCCTCTGGCCGAATAGGCTGACTGGATGAGGCTCTCTCTTTTAAACCAGCTGTGCCAAACTTAACTATTTGCAAGTGTTTCTGTTGGTTTATATGGATTGCTTCCTACTCTACGTCGCTAAGCTCTTGGCCAAGCCATATCCCTCTAGCCTACAACTGCTTCCGTTTTGGGGGGGCCTTCGGTCTATGAAGAGGCCCATGGTGCAGTTCAAGGCAAAGCCACTGCTCTCCATGCATAGCCCCATGTCGGTGGGGATTGTTTGCTAACTGATTCATAAACTATAAAGGCAGAAAAATCAAGATAGTTAAGTGCACAGTAAAGTCGTGTCGACCGGGTTTTCTTGTTCTTGGTGTACGTGGGTAAATAGCTTTGCTCAGATCTTGGACGTCACTGAGCCTCTTCTATAAGATGGAGACCAAGTTCATCCTCTCCTGAAGGGTTGATGGGTGATCAATGGACTTGCGTCACTTCTACTTCCTGATGCATTTTTGGGTGGTCATCACAGGACATCGTACGGGTAGGAGGCGCTATGGAGTCAGTTGGCCTTCCAGGAAACACTGGGCTCCCATCTGAATTGTTGAGAGTGATTGGAGACACAGTGGAGACCCCTCCCAGGACGGCATTCTGTGCACATCTTGGGGCAATCAGTCCAACACTACTCTTAGCTTGTCAACCCGTGTCAGGTGGGCAGTGTCAAAACGTTCACCTGTAGCCCAGTTCGTACCCTGGTTTCTATCTCTCTCTTGCCCTGTGACAAGGGCTGACATTAGACCTGCACATCAACCAGGTCTCTGAAATTCTAGAACCTAATATCTACTCAAGAAAGATTTGCTAAGTAAATGTATATAAAAAGCGAGTTTGGTAAAAGAGTACATTTTCCCAGAATTCTCTTCACCCCTTTCTGTCTTTCCCATAATGAACAGGAATTTCCTAAAGGAACAGGATGTTTCTACTAAAGGAAATAAGTTTTGCCATGAGTTATATAAAGCTTTCCACTCTCTAAGCTGGAGTATTATAAAATCTTCCTCACCAGGTAGAGAAAGAAAAAATAACAGGGGTTGGGTAGGAAGAGGATGGCATATACCACATACTCAGACTTCTTTGCATGTTCAAAGCCTTGAATAGAGGTACCCCTGAACCGGCCAAGGCAGTAGGGGAGGCTGCTAGAATCTGGATATTGAATGTCCCCAAACGTCCATATGATGAAGTCCTGGTCTCTTGAGATGTGGTGTTTGGAAGTGGTAGCGGTGGGAGGTCCTCAGACCATTGGAGGCACACCCCTCTTAGGGGGTTCAGGAACCTCAAACCCTTCCTCTTTCCTTTGTATCCTGCCAGGAGGTTTCTGCCTTTGTCATTCTTCACCCAGCAAGAGGCCTCAAAGCAATGGCTCCAGCTGATAGTGGACCTGGAGATCTAAAACCGTAGGTGTCCGTAAACCTTTTCTGTGAGTTAGTTTTCTCAGGCAGTTTCCTATACTGACAGAGGCTGGCTGCCCTTTGGAAAACTCTTATGGCATGCATCCCACTGCAGAAGCAACTTTAGTTTGTTTGTCCTGTCCAAGGGCATGTGTGGACCATTACATACGTAATAATCCCACTGTGAACGGTGGCAATTAGTCTTAGGTGATGTACCTACTGCGGAACTGCAGGGTGGAGACAAACCCAAGCTCATCTGATCTCTCTGAAGATGCATTGTGACCACTCCAGTTCTCACTTACTAAAAGCAAGTGTCTTTTAGAGGAGAATTTTGAAAACAGACCAGTGCTTCTCCAACTTCCGAACGGGCTCTGCTCCGTGCCCCCCCCCCACCCCGGCCAGCCCAGCCCACTGTGGTATGGGTGGCCATTAATATGTTATTTCCCTTCCCTGTATCACAATATAAAGGGCTTCAGCAGCGACCTTTCTATCAAAACATCCTTTGTTTGGAATGAAAAGCTATTCACGGCAAGAGCCTTATCTAGGGGGTTTGCGCAGAGGATCAAATCCGAGAGCAAGATTCGTTGACTTTGTATTAAATGAGCTTGGTTAAGGAGTCTCTTTGGCAGAAAGGGGTATTAATCACAGCCGCGCACAGATCTCTCTTTTCACAGCTTCTGCTTTACTTTCCGTACAGTTACACAGGGAGCCTTTTGTTCCCCCAGAGTAGCACTGTATTTAAATACAGTAAATACAGCAAAATTGCCTTCTTAAAATGACACAAGAGTCCCTCCAGCGCGGGGCACCCATAATGGCCTCAGTGTTGCGGGACCAACTTCACGGCTTTGGAAAGCCTCTCAATTAGTTTGGACAGATGGGTTTTATCCCGTGGAAATCAATGAGTTTTTGTGAGGTTTACTTAATTTTTATGCAGCCCGCACTTTGAGATGAAATTAAAATATGTATGAAAAACATATTAAAGTTTCCCCTGGGTCCGAGGCTGTTTGTACATTTACAAGGTGCTAAAGAGATGATTTAAAAACTAGCTCTGGAAGGGATCAATGCAAGCGGACCATGATTTATGGTCCTTCATGCCATTTTTGACACTTTGGGCTTAATATCTTGTGTGTGTTGAACCACTAATTATCTTTTAATTCATAAGGGCTTCGTGGCACTTTATAAGAGTAATATAATATAAGGGATGGTATCATACAGGAAAGCTCAGAGAACAGCTTGCTTTACATGCTTGGTTGAGTAGGGAACACGTGTAAGCAGATTTGGTCCGAACTTGGCTGAAAAGGCTTCTTCGTGATGGCTGTAGAGTTGGCAGATTGCTTTGGTCTGCTGAACTTTAGAGAAGTCGAAGATTTTCTTCCTCCAAAACCAGAAGTTATTATAGCAGAAACTGAATCAAACAGTGCCTGCCATAGAGTGAGGGCCCAGTAAAGAGTGAGGGGATGAATATATAATTGGATGCTAAGTGGACCCACAATATATTTGATTCCACTATTTTTTTGCAATTAAATGCCTTTCAAATTGGGGTGTTTAACAAAGTTCCACGAAGGACACAAGTAACTCAAGCAGTTATTCTGAAGAAACAAAGGGTAATGTTCTGCCGCCAACAGGGAATGCCAGCTTAGCAGCAGGACAGAGCCATCTGCCTCAGAAAAGGGGGAGAGAAAGGGAGGGCTAAAGTCTCAACTGAGAACCAGAGCGAGAAAGAACATGGCAGTGTTCCCATTTTATCGATTATAAGGACGTCAAGGCCCATGACACAAGTGCAGACCTGTAACAGTGCAGGTAAGGGTGAAATTATCACTAGGGCTGGCTTTGGAGACCTGACTACTAAAACCGCTTGGAAACAAAATCCTGACCTAGCACCAAGCCCACAAGAATGACTTGTTTGTGGGGGAGGCTGTCTTTAGCATTATCCCTGGTCACTGACTCCCTGCATTGAAAGCGATAAAGAAACCTATACTCCAGTTTTTCTACGGAGTTTGAGAATTCATCTTCTTAGCTGTGGAAGCAGTTGTTCCTGGTAAAAAGCAGTGAAGAGGAGAAGAACCCCCTTTAGACCCATTTTATTGCCATCGTCCATTCCCACCCTGTTTACTTGTACCTGTGTAAAGGGCGGGGCTTAGCTTGTCGGAACTACTTCTTTCACCCACCTCCGGGCTTCTACGTAGGAAAGCGCAGCTGTGGGTGGGAGGTGACAAGACAAGAAGGTGGGACATTTGTACATGATCACTGTTGAGTTATAGGTCAGTTAATATGGGATTGATAAATTTCATGGATTATTTTATTCAATAGCGGAACAACAATCAAAGGTAAAGATTAATACCAAGCCCAGAAAATAAAGCCATCAACGGGTTGACTGCCTGCCATTAGTTAAAAAGTGAGAGGTTGAGGCAAGAAGACTGGCAATAAACCCTTATCCTTACCCTTTCATTCATCGTCCAGCCTTTGACACTCTGCTGGAGCTCAACCTCTGGAGCCAGAGGTAAGAAGGGCAGGAGAGGCCAGGTACTATCAACCTTCCTGGGGAGTTCAAACCCAGGCCTGAATAGCCACAGCACAGGGTACCTGCTGTGACTTGTAAAGCAAGGGTACACATAAAGTATCACAGAGAGAGTATGTGTGTGTGTACCAGGCAGGGACGCGATTCATATAAGAGATGGCAGAGTTAGAGAGCGAGGCATCTAGAAGTGTTTGGATGACAATGCCACACACTCAACTGATCGTGCTGATAAACTGAGTCACTTTGGATGTAAAGTTGGCTCTGCGCTTGGGTTATAAAGTATGGGCTCAAACAACGTCCATACATCAGAAGGAGTGCCCTAGCTTGATGGGAAAACCAATCCTAGCCCGTCTTAGAGTAGATTCACTCTGGTAACCAAGCAACTGGATTGTAGCCTATCACAGCAGCTGAACTTCAGCCAATCACAGGCCGCCAGCTGCTAATTAACAATGTCCAAGTGGCTTCTGTGTGTCACATCCTCACGGCTGGCCATAAATATGATCTGCACATGGGTGGGGTAGGCATTTGGAACCGGCTTTGGGCTGGAATACTCACCTATATGTCACAGTCTTGTCTTGTTTCAGTAAATGTTGTGAAGTGATCCTCAACTAAGATTTTTTTTCTCTACTAATGCTATCTTTCTCATGAGAAACAAAAAAGGAAGAATGTCACCCTTCCTCAATGGTGCCATCTGTCATTAGGATTCTCTGAGCCCCTTCCTCCATTTTTCCCAGAATATGTTTTTTGTGGTCTGGTTATAAGGTAGCTTCTGCCCCTCTAGGCCTTGTAGTCCCATTTAAGGCAGGGGGACAAAGGAGGAGAAGGTGGTGCTGGTGGAGGAGAAAGAGGAGGAGGAGGAAGAAGAAGGAGGAGGAGAAGAAGAAGATGACGAAGAAGACGAAGGAGGAGATGGAGGAGGAAGAAAAAGCAAAGGAGGAAAAAGAGGAAGAAGAGGAAGAGGAAGAAGGAATAGGAAGAAGAAGGAGGAGGAGGAGAAAAAGGAGAAGAAGAAGAAAAGAAGAAGAAGAAGAAGAAGAAGAGAAGAAGAGGAGGAGGAGAAGGAAGAGGAGGAGGAGAAGGGGA
>NW_004949113.1:5785641-5840022 GCF_000317375.1 Microtus ochrogaster
AGAGGAAGAGGAAGAGAGGAAAAGGAAGAAGATGCAGAAGAAGAAGAAGAAGAAGAAGAAGAAGAAGAAGAAGAAGAAGAAGAAGAAGAAGAAGAAGAAGAAGAAGAAGAAGAAGAAGAAGAAGAAGGTGCTTCCACAACAGCATGCATATGCAGGGGTTTCTGTTGTGAAGCATTTGTTGCATTTGCCTGCAGTTATGTTGGTAAGTGGACAGAAGTAAGCAAGTACACCACAAACAGCAAAGATGAAATGGAGGGAGTTTACAGCAGGCAGGAGGGACCACAGGTGAGGTGGATCAGAAGTAGAACTCTAGGCTAGAGTGGAAAGAGTTCAGTGGGAATTGCGTGTGGGAATGTCTACAGGGTTGTACTGTGGAGAGCTTTGCCTTGAAGGCTTACTTGTAAGCATTCTTTTTATTTTATAATCAACAAAAATGCATTCACAATTTCTGCGTTTTCTTTGACTTTTGTTGAAGTAAGATTCATGGACAACAAAGTTCAGCTTTCAAGAACACAACTTGCTGAATGTTTATGCATGCATAAGATTCCCCCAGATCATCCTCCCAATCAAGACCATCTATATTTCCACCCTCAGCTTGGATCGCTCTTCTTTCTAACCCAGCCATCCTTCCACATCCACTTTCTAAAATCCTTGACATTCACCTACACTATGGCAAAATCATTCTTTAAAAGAGGAATATTTTGCTCATGTTTGCAGTTTCTGTTATGGTTCAGTTGCTGTGCCCTTCATTGACAAATGTTTGTGTGCACTCCCTCCTGCTTCTTCAATAAATGTCCACAACTAAGATGGTTGGACCATTGCTGTGCTTACCTTTCCAGAACTGACCACACGGACTTCTAAAGTGGCACCACTAACTGTCCCCTCTGGAGGTGCAGACTTTCTGCCACATCATAGCCGTCATGCTTGCCATGGTCACTGTTGAAGTGTTAGCCATTCTATGAGACCTGCTCTCATTTCTCACTATAGTTTTAAGATGAAGCACTCTCAAAAGCAGTAGTGATGCACCTGAACTTCTTTGCTGAATGTGGTGGCACATGTTCTTAGTCCCAGCACTTGGGAGGCAGAGGCAGGAGGATCTCTGTGAGGACAGCCTGATCTGCCTAATGGGTTTCATGACAACCAAGGACAAACAGTGAGACTCTGTCTCAAAAATAGATAAACAAACAAACAACTCTGGCTATACTAAACAAAAAAAAGTTAAATTTTCCATCTTCCCGCTATTTATTTCCACATGTTCACTATAAATTGAGGACCTAAACTATTGAGGTGGAAGATGTGTTCCAATGTCCCTCACTGTTGGAACTGTCTTCGTGTTCTCTTAACAGCATGCCTGGAAGAGCAAAACCTTTTATTTATTGTTTATCAACTTTTCCTCATTTCTTCTTTATATGATTCTTAGAGATATATGTGTGGATCAAAACCTCAAAGAGTTATTTCTAGGAACTTAATAGTTTTAGATTTTGTATTTATTTTTATATCTGCACTAGTCTTTATAGATGCTGTGGAGTAAAAGTTAATGTTCTTCTTTTTTTTTTCAAAGTAAAATCTATTGATTCAGAATCATCCATTCAAAAGCTCCATGGATGTCCTTAAAACTCCTGATGAAAATCTCTTGGTTTTGTGCATGTGCGTGCATGTGTCTTTTTCATTAATTTCTCTGTTTGTATATTTGCTAATAACAAACTTTTTATGATAGTAAGTCTTAATGTCAGGTAAAGTAACTCACCCAAATCATATTTTCTTTCCTAATTTAAAATTGAATTTTGTTTGTTTTTGTAGATGCAAGAGGATTTATTTTAACACTACTTTGAAAGCTATCCTACAATGCAATAGGTTTCCTTATGATGTTTCTATATATACATGTCATTACGTTTTGTTCTGGGTTCTTGTTTTCACATACATTTTGGAATTAGATGATCACATTCTGTTTTTAATATTTGTGGTGGGGTTCTGATTAGAGTTAACTTGAATTTATAAATCAACGCAGAGAAGTTATCACCTTAACAACATGGAGTTTTCTGATCTGTGAATGTAGGTTATCTTTCCTCTGAGTTAATATTCTAGCAATAACTGTCTTTAGAGCAGGGATGTCAGACATCTTTGGTTAGACTCACACCTAGTTATTTTATATGGTGGACAGAGTAGTGGATAGCAGCGGGCAATGACTTCTGGAAAAGCCACATCAGAAACCAATGAAGACGATATGGCACTGGTCCAAGGCCTGTGTGCAGCTGAAGAAGCACATGCCCAGTGGCAGAAAGCATCTCGATGAAGATGGTGCTCTAGGAGCATGGTGACATGCACGAATGCCATCTTGGAGACACTAGGAGACGGTAATGTGCAGAGTGAGGGTGTCCTTGAGGGAAAGCTAAGGTTAAGAACTTAAATACTGCCGCTTTCTAAATCAACTCCTACAGAATTGGAACCCAGGGACCAACCAAGTGGTTTCTAAAATTCTTCTGCCAAGAAGCTTTCCAGGTTAAAAGTGGTCCCTCCTCTTAGTGACTATTGATGATACAGCTTGTATGGAGTGTTTCTATGTTTGAGTCAAGAACTCCAGGAACAGTAAAGCCAAACAGGTCACCAATCTTCAATTACCAGCTGGGAAGTTGATATTCCAATTGGTGTACAAAAACAAGTTTTCTATCTAAGACTATATGTATGTATGAATGCAGATATTAATATTTATATTTTTAAATGATAAATTATGCATACCACTTATTTATGTGGGATATATATGTACAAATATATATGTTTATTCCCTACTTTAAAATATATACTAATATACATAGTCTTAGATCAATGAAAATATGCTACTTTGCAAATACTTGGATCTCTATATATACATATATATACTAATATATTAATATACATAATTACATACATCTTAAGACAGACCTATATATATGTCAGGTCAGGTCACAATCAAGATGAAGCTGAGGCAGCTCATGTTTCTAAAGGAAGGGAAAATTGGGAAGGCAAACCTTGATGAGAAAAAATGAATGTCCAATGTATTTAGAAATTACTGTATCAGGCTCTGTGCTATGACTTTGAATAAACAAACATTAAAGTTGGTTGTAGGTATGTATACATTAGCATTTCTCCATAACAGGCCAGGTACATGGAGTTGCTTCCACGATATTCCACTTATCGTCAGATCTGTGGCTGCCCAATCTATGCAGCAACCCCTCTGCCTAGCCAAAAGTGATACGCAGTGTCCCCTCTGCCTTGCTGAAGGTGGGCTTTGCTGTTCAAAGCATGGAGCATCACCAAAGCCTACAATCCCTTTATTCCTGGTATCACACCTCAAGAATTTTTTTTTTATTTTATTCACCCACATGGAAAAGATGCAAATGAGCAGCATACCTGTATTTATAGCTCATTGCTTCCTAGTTAAAGCACGCCATTAAACTGTGTACTCACATTTACGAGGCTACGATTTGAATTTTTATGTACCCCAGTTAAATGGAGAGCATTTTCCTAGTTTTGTGAGCTCTGTGGCAACCATCATCAAGATCTCTCACAGGAAACCAATGTCGGGAGAAGACCTCCGGCCCTCCTTACTGCTGGACTTGCATTGTTGATTTTTCTGCCTCTAGCGTAGATACAGAAGGCTTTTCCTCCTTTCTTCTCACCACAGACTGGGGGGCAGCTGAGATGAACCACACGCACATACCCAGGACACAGCAAGCATTCGCTGGAAAGGAAATCTGGGTTCGTGGTAAGAGTTGCTTCTATTGCCAGTGAGAGATCAACCATTTATTTAATGCTGGTTTCTATAAGAATTTTGGTTCTTTAACCATTTACTCTGAAGTCAGCAAGGGATTTTGAGGAGATGGAGGCACTGGCTAAGAGGAGATGGGAAAGAAGGCCATAGGAAAGATGAGTGTGCTTCTGACAGCAAACGTCCAACACGACAAACCTTATCTACATCGGAGGCCATCACGAGTGTAAACAGCACTCTATGGCCCCAGCTCTTTCCCACTGGGAAAAGAATCCTGGTACAGCACAGGATTCTCATGCATTCCTGTCTAGTCCTCAAGGCCTATAACCAAGCTCGCTGTCTCTCCCTTCCTCCTGGGTCAGGATCTTTTAGTGAAATGCTCTTTGCAGTTTATTCCTTTGACCAGCTTACATTCTTTGCCAGTTCAGCTTCTCTTCACCCATTAGATTCTCTCCCCCGTCACGTCTCATACTTTCTTAGAAATCCTCCTTGCAACACTCCCCCCCTCTACTTCCTTGGGTCCCATCTTGGTGCCACCATTCACACCACCCTCTACCCTTAATGCAAAGCACTTATCACCTATGTGCTTTCTTCTCTGATTATTTGTCTTTCCTCCTTGCCCAATGACCTGCTGAGGCCACACTCTGGGAATGCCTGGTTTTAAAATTGCATTGGCTCGGCCCACCACACCGCTCCCATGGAGCCTGGCACACACAAACAGCGCTCCGCAAATACCTGTTGGATGAGGCTGTGCATTGCCCCCAAGAGACTGGCATCATGACAGGGACCCTCTAAGAATCAGCTGGTGAATCTCATCATACATAACTAGAGAATGATAAAAATCTACCCCCAAATCACCAGCTCTCATAACTCGGGTCTGGACTTCCCCACAACTCCGGATCAGCTGCTGTGTGTTTGGCCTCTCATTTCCTCCAGTGACTTAAAGCCAGAGCATGCTTTGTGTTTTAATTTCCTCTTCTGAAAGCCAGTACTATAACGAAATAGCGAGGGCCGGCACACACTCTCCAGCCTGTCCTTGGAAGCCTGGCTCACAGACACGGGGAGATTATTAACACAATAAACCATAATTCTGCAAATTTGTACTCAGGGACTTTTTATGGCCTGGTTGGGGACTATTTAATCTATGGTTTGACTCCTTGGTTACTGGATTACTTGGTTACTAAGTAACCAGGTAATTGACACCTGAACCAAGAGGTTTACAAAGATGCCGTGTCCAGTATTATGTTTTATGAACTTAGTAAAAACTCCTGTTACATATTTAGAATTTTAATGAAGTTTATGGAATTTTAATAATCACATTCCATATCATAACCAATTTCCTAACAGCTTTGGGTTTCCTTGTAACACTGGCTCTGAGAAGTTTTTTTTTGGAATTTTTGCCTTTATTGATAATTTTTAAGAGCTCCCCAGCACCACATAAATGACTCTAAAATTAAAATAGCCAAGGATTTTTGCATGGGGCACATGACTATCCTAGGTCTCATTCTCTTGCTAAGTTTTTCTCTGTGATATGGTGACAAAAGTTTTAACCTCAGCACTCAGAGATCTGTGTTAGATCCTGGTTTCACCGCTGCTGCGTGACGTGGTGGTATCATGCAATCTCTGAGCCTCCGTTTCCTGCTCAAGAAGCGATAATCATTTCTTAATGTAGAGGGCAGAGTTATGAATTAAATTAAATGCTATATGAAGGTGTTTCATACCCCATAAAATACCACACATATGTCTTATTATTAGCAGACGCTTTTTCCTTCTGCTGTTCTTATTGGTGTATTTGCACATTTTTGTCTTTGATTCCGCTTGTACTCTGGTCCCAGTAATAGCCTTGTAACCGTGTTACTATAAATTGTAATCTCTTACAAGAAGATTTTGTTCAAGCGCTGCCTTCCACACTCTAACTCAAAGCTAAGGAGGAAGGGAGGTGCCAATCTCATTGGGTTTCCTTTGGCTTCACTCGATACAGAGCTAGCATGGGCTCACTCCTTCAGGCTTTTTCGGCTTCACTGCTTTCAGACCCAGCAAGGGCTCAAGGTTTGGGCTCACAGTGCATAGGTACAGTCTGGGCTCACTGCTTCCCATCACCTTGCTGTTCATTCTCAGGCCTGCCAGGCCAAGGAACATGGATTCACTCCCCTGGACTAGGCAGAGACGTGGCAGACAACTGCTGTAAGATTGTTATGGTACCTTTGCTGAAACAGAGCCTCTCTACCAGTCTGTTTTGAGTTACAAGTCTCTAGAATCACAGTCCTAACCTGGGTCCATTAATTGTATTTCTGGAGAAGCGCAGATAGCTTTGTGGAGAGCAGAGAAAGCCCTGAGTGTATGTGTAAGAAGAGTAGGTATGACTGATTGACATTGACCCTGATGCCTCAGACCTTCCCTTCCCAAAGACTCTCCCTCTGGCAGCTGTGCAAATGTTGGCAAAGTGAACAGAAAGCATGAGCAGAAGCTCCCCCCACCTTAGACGTTTCCAGTCTGTGACTGTTCCTTACAACAATCTCCCACCCAGCCTGGCTAACCCCTCCTCTTGGCCTCTACATTGGAAAGATGCCAAGGCTGTTGCTTCAGAGCATTCAGGGTCCACCTGATCCAGTCTGTGACTGTTCCTTACAACAATCTCCCACCCAGCCTGGCTAACCCCTCCTCTTGGCCTCTACATTGGAAAGATGCCAAGGCTGTTGCTTCAGAGCATTCAGGGTCCACCCGATCCCAGTGTTTTTGTCCATGCAGATGCATGCCTGTCTTTCCTGCATTCTTCTGTTGCCCTGGTCAGGTTTCTAGGACCCGGCCTTGCAGGACACAGTAATCTGTCATCAAGAATCAAAGAACAGGAGACATGGGGAGTTGAAGGTGTTGGTTCAGTCTAAGCCCCCTTTTAGAGCTCTCATCGGGATAGGAAGGCTGAAGTTATAATGTTGTGGTCCTTTGGTGGCAGGGTAAATCCACTCCGTACAGGGGTGAGCAGCCACCTTTCAGGCTCTGCACATGGCTTAGATGCTGTCTTATAGGATGCTTGCCTGGCAGAGAAACTGTCCCATCCTGGACTTCCCCAAGCCATACAGAGAACAAGCGGAGGCTGCCATCTATACGACACATGTTCACTGTTTTTTGTTTTTTTTTGTGTGTGTTTTTTTTTAATTTTACCATCCTCTAACCCTAAGAGAAGGCATTCTGATCTCTGTGAAAAAGCAAGAGTTCAGATATGTGAAGTGGCAAGATGAAGTTAGTATGGCCTGGTGCCAGCAGAACCTGGGCTCTGCCATTCTTCTTTCTACTTCCTGCCATAGCTACACCTTCACCTGCCCTGGTAATATGAAGGCACTCTCCTGTCTTCCAGATCAAACTCTCCCCACAGCCACATCCCCAGAGTCCCAGTGACACGAGGCCTAAGTAAGAAGAACTGTAGCTGTGTGTTTTCTTTCCCAAATCTTACTGAAACTATCTCCTAACCCTGACTACTACTTAGTATGTGACAGTCCCCAGCCCACTCTCAGAGGAGAAAGAGGTCACCTAAAATAAAGCACATTTTCCCCCTCTCAGTTCCACCGTTGTAAGGGTGTCTCCTGAGCACTGCTGCGCAGTCAGGTCCTGCCACCATCTCCTGTCCCCCCCCCCCCAACGTGTAAACTGTCCTCTCCGGGGGAAGTTAGCAAAGAGGAAAGTCAAGAAACAGAATCTTTGACACAAGCCTCTCAGTTCTAATAGCAATGACATTGCCGGTGGCACAGGAAGTCAGAACGGTCTGACTTAGCCACTTGGAGTCTTAAAACTGATTTAAAAATTACTGCTGTGCAGTGCGCAGGAAGAATGGGTGCCCTTTAATGGCGCTTTTCCGCCAAGCGTCTCATTTGCTTTCCGCCTCCTCCTCTAATGGCTACATGTTATTAATACCTTTAGAAAATGTACCGTATTACAGGGATGAAAAGCAGGGGGAAAGAACGAGGTGCCCTTCATTCACCCCGGTACTTTGTTAAGACTAATGCCCACTCCTGTGTGCTCAGCCTCTCCCGGAGAAATGTAAGGACCCCAGGATTCCAGTTACACAGCTTCCCCGGGGCTGGGAGAGAGCTAAGGCAGAACGGGCCCTAGTCCAAATGAAAGCCATTGTCCCTTGAACTTCCCCAGGTTTCTGGAGCCATTCTTCAGGTAGCTGGGGTCATCAGGGTGCTAAGCAGAGAAACGCAGAAATGGCGTGTGTCAATGATTTTCAAAATGCCTTTATATAGTCACCATAGACCTGGTCAACCTGTGAGGCTTCAAGGACACTGAAGATCCAGAAATACTAAAATGGGTTTATAAAGGTCATGTATCGGGCTCTTTCTTTTCTTCTCCATTTCCTCCTTCTCCTTTCTCCTCCTCTTCCTCCTCCTCCTCCTTTTCTTCTATTTACAAGAATGAAATAGAGCCTTTAAGACAGAGAGACAACACGCATGCGTTCCATTCAGGTTGTGTATTGATAAGAGACCTGCAATGTATAAAAGTTCCCATTGAAGCCATGCATGACAGCTTGTGCCTGCAATCCCAGCACTGGAAGGTTGACACAGAGGGAGAGCGAGTGTGAAGTGAGGGTAGCTCAGACTGCACAGTGAGTTCAAGGTTTGCCAGGGCTGTAGTGAGACCCTGTCTCAAAAAAGAAAGGGAAAGAAATGAAAACAAGGATTGTTTACAAGGCTTTGTAGATGGCGTAGCCCAGTGATATGACAGAAGCACCCCGTAGGGACCTGAGAAAAACTTTATATACCCTCTCTTATCATAGCATACCACAATAACTATAGATAGAAAGATGAGAATTGTTTACAAAGTAAAGTCATACATGACCAAAGTTCTTTATCTCGCTGATGGCAAGTCAGTTGCAAGTTGATCATACTTTAATGGCGCCAGGATAAAGTTCTCATTCTGCTAGGCTTCCTGGGGCATCTCATCCGATGTTTTGAGGACGTTTGTCTATCAGTTTCAAAATAAAGCATCATACCCAGTTGGAAGAAGTATCCTTGCCCAAGCTGCAGTGTGATAAACAACTTCACGTGCTGGTTGATAGGGCGGACAGTAAACGGGAAAACCCAACATCCAATTAAGAGTGTAATACTGAGCCTTCGTTCAGTGCTTCATGCGATTGGATCGTTGAGCTATAATTTTAGAAATCACTGTGGTGCTCTCAGTGCTCTAGAGTGAAATCTCCTGCTGTCAGTTGAGGCATCAGATGACACTTTCGTCATCTCCATGACAGATACAGTGTGATAAAATGATGCACTTGGTAGCTAAGGTCAGTTCTTTCTATGGAACTGAGGACTGAGAGTCCCCTATAGAGAATTTTGGGGTCCACACAACATCCAGAGCTTTGGTTATTTAACTACGGAGTTAAGTTGTGTTCTAATTATCTTAAATAAACAAAAGAAACCCATGATCTCATTTAATAACAGACCTGGGAAGACAAATATAACATGTACTCACTCATAAGTGGTTTTTAGACTTAGAGCAAAGACAAACTACAATTATTTGTCTACAATTCACAACCCCAGAGAACCTAGACAACAATGAGGACCCTAAGAGAGACATACATGGATCTAATCTACATGAGAAGCAGCAAAAGACAAGATCCCCTGAGTAAATTGAGAGCATGGGGATCACGGGAGAGGTTGGAAGAGAGAGGAGCAAAGAAAAATATATAGCTCAATAAAAACAATTAAAATAAAGAATATGGACTCTGATCATCAGGGCACGGTTCTGACTCCAGCTCAGTCCTCAGATCTGATTCTGGGTCTAGCATGAGTCTCTTGTGTTTGTATGAACATTGTAAGCATGAACTCTGGCTGGTTTCATTCCCTGCTAGGTTTATAAGGATGTTAGCTCTGTGAATAGAATGAAGTATATACCATCTTCTCCTGCATCACAGAATGGGTACCCGGCTGTCTGTTATAAAGGGTGTAAAGTCTTGGTGCCTGTGTAGGTATATTGTAACATGAGGTGCTGGCTTGTTGTTGGGGGTTCTGTCCTGCCCAGTATCCCACAACTGTTAAGCCCCAAAGAAAATCACACATAGACCTCTATAAGTTATAAAGCTGATTGGCCCATTAGCTCTAGTCTCTCACTGGCTAACTCTCACATCTTAATTAACCCATTTTTTCTGATCTATGTTAGCCATGTGGCTCAGTACCTTTTTTCAGAGGGGCAGATCACATCCTGCTGCTTAGGTGGTGTAGGCAGAAGTGGGAGGAATCAACTTCCTCCTTCCCAGAATTCTCCTGTTCTCATTACATCATTTCTACTTCCTGTCTGGTTTTCCCACCTATACTTTCTGCCTGGCCAATCAGCATGTATTTATAACATGATTGACAGATTACAGACAATTCTCCCACACCAGCATATCTTCATCTGTTTCCCATTGCCCTGTGGATAGTAGACTTAAGGACCAGATATAAGTATGTGTATGGTATGTGTGCTGTTTGATGTATCATGAGTAATAAAGTCCTTTGCTCACAACCCAGGAAGAATCTGTGGTAGCATCCAGGAAAGCAGTGTCAGTATAATTTGTAGATTACAAATAGGATAAAAGCCCAGCTCTTTCCTAATACATGTGTAATCCTGTTATTCCAGGTGGATTTTGGTATGGGAAGACAGACTGTAGTGGTCAATAGATCTAACTAAGGTGAAAGACCTATTTGCTTAAGGTCTTCAGGATAGAGGAAGCCACCCCTTTAATTGTAAATATCAGTCCTAACCTTAATTTACATCGAATCAACATAGTCTGGAGCTTAACCCTCGAACAAAGCATTTCCGGGATGGAGGGGGGAGGAGAACGCAGGTGATCCTTTCTTCAGCATGGATCCAGGTCTGTTTCCTGTCAGCTAGGAGGAAGCTGGCCCTCAGGAAGTTTACAGGATGAGTGTACACATGGCTAAACCCTGAGTTCTTCAGGGGATGAGAAAGGGGTAAAGAACATCGTGAGGAGAGCTAGCGTCTCTGATGTAGCGAATGAGCTTCCCATCTGAGGGAGGCTCGCCCAAGCCCTTTTGTTCTTAGGAAACATGTGAGCGCATGCCCGCTCCTCCAGTACAACATGGGGCCCTAGCCATTGCGCTTCCCAGATGCTCATATTTCAAGCCACAGTTATGAGTTTGGGCATTAAGGGATCTGGTTCAGATCATAAATGCTATACAAATCAACCCATATGGATTAAGTGCTGCCACAGTCTATAACTGCTAAACGAGGGTCATGATTTCAGTCTGGTTAATAGACTGTAATACACTCAATGGTTTTATGAAACCCAAGTCTTAGCCATTCATCGTAATGTGAAATTTTATATGGTCTCGTAGAAAACCTGTAAGTCACATACAATTCTGCTTTCTGCTTGTAGGGGAAAAGGTATAGTACAAACTGGAGGCTGACTTGGGTGGTCATGCTCCTGGAGACAAGGCTGTGCTGGCCTTTCATGGAACCCAGTTGGGTCACTGAGTGTCTCAGCACCCCCAGGGCGGGGTATTGGGCTTCCCCTACCCTGCGGACTACTGGATACAGGGTTCCTGTTTCTTCTCTCAGTTCTCAACAATGACAACAGTGTACTAAGTTGAGATGGTTTGTAATCCTGTCTCCATGTTGGCCTTTGGGGAGAGAAAATCTAGTTCCAGCACAGGCCGCCCTGTGTTATAGATTGGCCAGTTGATTCCAAAGGTATTCTTCTCCCAATCAGGTTGGTTTTTGAGCTTGAAGATGGGTCTAGAAGCCTTCCAGTTATTCCCCCTCCTGCTGTGGGACACCAGGAATAATTCTATTATTTTAAACTGTCCTCTCATGGTCTCTAAGTAGGTAGTTGTGGGTACACCTGAGGCTGCTGTGGCCAGAAAAGGCAGTGCATGGGAAAGAAAGACTTCACCAAAAATACTGTCCACGTCATGGCAGAGCCCCACCAACGCTAGCTTACTATTTCTTTAGCCTCTGTGAGTGTGCCGAAACCCATATGCTGTCTTTTCAAAATGAAAATGCTGTGAAGATTACATACTCATTCCTTCAAAAAGTAATGGTTTCAGACTATTGCATGTCCCCCACCCCCAAAGACTTTTCTGTTTTGTAATCTGGAGAGTCTTCTCATTATGATAGTATCTGGGCCAAGGAAGTTCTATATGCAGCAGGCAGAATGCCTGCCTACTTCTCTGGGAACATGATACTAGAGCGGCCAAAGGGACTCTGCAGATGCAACCAAATTAGCCCTCATTGGCTAAAGGGCTCAGGTTAACACTACGAGTCTTCAATCAGATGTCGGTTTTCAGCTGGGGTCAGAGGGTGGTGGGAATATGGGAGAAACTCAAAAGCTGTTTTGAAGATGGAGGGCAGGGCTTATGAGCCTAGGGGATATGGTCAGCTCTTAGAAACCAGGAAAGGCAGGGACTTAAAATTTGCCCCAGAACTGACAGTAGGAAACACAGCCCTTGGGGGAGATTGAACTTTATCCCCAACAGAAGCTCTCTAACCCCAGCAAAATATAGGGATGCATTTCCGCTGATGCAAGCCACGAGGTTCGGAACTGTTCGCTACAGGAGCAGAAGAACAAAGTCAACACCACTTAGGACAGGCACTGTGCTGCACACTCAGCTTGCCCATCTGATGCTGTCTTCATCAACCCTCTTGAGAGCAACAAAAGCGGACAGATCCAGCTTCATGATGAGCCCATGGTCTCCAGTCAGGACCAAAGCTTGTGGCCAATTCCAAATTGTTCCGTGTATTTCGTTTTGTTTTTTTTTTCCCATTGTGGGGGTCCCTTTCTAAAACTCAGGAATAAATGCAGCAAATAATTGAAGAATTTCCATCAAAAAGATTGTGAAGTTCCTTCAGCACTGTTGGATGCGCCATGAAAGCAGCGTGCTGGTTTTCCCCGTGTTTGTTTTTTCATGAACCCGACCACTGCTCTGCTGGATTTCCTCTAGTTATTACTGGCTACTTCTCTCAATGGGATCTTTTCCTCAGGGAGACTGTCACCTTAAGTGGGGGCACAGCCATGAATGGCGCTTAGACCTGCGGTTTGGGGCATCTACCTCGAGACGTGCAGTAGCCATTTCTTGGCTCTTACGTCTGGACCATTTAACGACATCTTCAAACCTCTAAACTTTGCAGGCACTCCCAGGATCTGGGGTTTGCAGTGTAGCTTTTGTATTCAGAGTTTCGTTTATGTTGAGTTGCGGCTTTTCCCTTTCCTTTCTGCCAACTCCACGACCCTGGATGGCTTGGTACCCACTCCTCAGTCATCCGACATCCTCTCCTCACGTCTTATGTCTCTATTTGCAGAGAAGGATCACACAGACTCTGGTCTATTTGATTGGAAAGTAGCACTTCTGGATTTTGCTCTCTTCCTTCTGCCCCCGCTCTTTTCTCCTCTCCCTCTTTCCTTTTTTCTCTCTTCTCTCTTTTTCCCTTTTCCCCTCCCTCCCTTCCCCTCTGATGGTGAATTAAAATGGTTTAGGAAAACACTTTTTCAACCCACTCCACCTGTCCACATCACCTGCCCTTAACATATATCACAAGAATCTTTCTTAAGGTAGGGGAGGCAGTGAGCTGGACAAAGCCCAGCTGGGCAAATGGGAGATGCTAGTTTCACACCGGTTTGCTTACAGCATTATGTAGTAACTGTCCAAATGGTCACAGAAGATGGAAGGAGAACCAGCGAGACCGTCACCCCCAACCCCCAATTTAACATGAAATGGGAAGCTCAGAAGGGAGGCCTCAGGAGCAGATGTGGGGGCTGTGCAGGGCTCCCCGCTTTTCAGTGAAGGCTCTCCCACACATGTGTGGTTACACAAACTCCCTGTCGCCCTGCTGCCAGCCTCTCCGGGCTTCATTCCTTCGTCTTTTTAGGCGCTTGAATTTTTGACACATGCCCTTTCCAACTGCTGGTTTTCCCAGATTATGATTTTTTTTTTCAGGAAACTGTTGGCCAAATCTGCAAGCAAGACCCAAGTGGGGTTTTGCATATCCTGAGTGAGTGGAGTGTTCCGAAATGTTTGTTTTGTAAAATGGAGACTCTGTTCTACTTCGTGTGGACTTCCTCGCCCATCAATCATTTTTTTTCCTGGGCAGGCAGTTATGGGAGGTGTGTGACTTGGTCCTACGCAGAGGTGATTAAGTCCCTGAACCTCTAAACGTCACGGAGGCATTTGTCATGGCAACATGCTTCTTTAATGACTAACCCATTTTTTATTTTAAGGCTACTTTGTTCTTGATGCCACTGGTGGGTGATGGTGGGCAGCAGCTGGGCCAAAGCGAAGACAGGCAAAAAAAGCTTCGGAATGGGGGAGGGAAGGGGGAGAAGAGGACCGAGAGGCCGAGAGGAGCATAGAAATGTGGACAATCGTGGACAGCACATCCAATCTTTAAGAGGCATTATTTCTGGGCCTAGTGCTATGTGGTACAAAACTCTCTCCTGATGCTTGGCAGAGGCAGTAAGTTCAGCTCCTACTCAGTCGAGTGATGACAACAGGAAACTATTGATACTATACAGTGTGCTGAAGTGTTAAACCCTGATATGCAGAGGGCTAGGTGCTGTCAGTGCTTCCTAGACTAGCACGGTTTCCCATTCATGATGGGTTTGTTGAGAGGTAGGAACATCTGCACACACTATCCCAGTGCCTACCCTCTGCGAACCAGCTCTGCTTCATTCAGAGGTTGTCATACCGTATCTAGGGTCGCAAGGAAGTAGAGACAATGTTGAGATAGTACAGATTAAATTGGCAGTGGGACTCTGCCCAGACAAATTCAATGACCTCTCATGCTGCATCTGAGACAAAGGGAGCTGCCATGTGGCTGTCCATATTTCCAGGAACACAAGAAGCTGAGACAGGAGGATTGCTTGAACCCATGAGCTCAAGAGCAGATTTGACAACACAGCAAGATAGCACAGGGGGGCCCATCCTTGTTTAAAAAAAAAAAATCCAACACAGTGGGAAGTTTGGCTAGGCTATGGCAAGCTACCAACAACAGGAGTAGAGGTTTATGTCTGTAATCTCAGGATTCAAGAGCCCGAGGCCGGAAGTATGCTGAGCTAGAAGTCAGCTTGGTCTACATAGGGAGCTTCACAACTGAACTACAGGAGTGAAAAGATCTTGTCAAAACAACAACAACAAAAACAAAAACAAAAAAGTCATCTGCTCTTTACTGAAGACCACAGAGTCTCAAGCCCATTAACCCCCAAATCCCCCAGAAGCTGTGAGGAATAGTGATGTCCCCATCCCCCAAAGAAACTATTTGATTTTAAAAACCTGTCCTTGGAGAATTCCTCAGAGTAGCACACCTGAGGACTCATTTTGAGAACTGCTGATCAGGCCAAGGTCCTTGGCTAGGTGGGAATGTTAGTACCGAGCAAGGGCTTGCTGCCTGCGTGAACTCGAGCCCCTGCTTGCCACCGCTCGCTTACCTAGCCGGCTGTGCCGCCGTGGACTTAAGGCTAGGGTCTTGTGGTCACACCCACCCCACCCCTCTATCGCCTTTCAGCCTCAGCTCCGCTCCGCAGACTGACTTTCTCAGAACAGTAATTTTGAAGTAGAGTGAGAGAATTTGGTCCTTAAATCCATCAAACCAACTCCATGATGATGGTTTCACGTTATCCATCCCTACTTTGTGTGGACCTTACCTGAGCAAAAATCAGACTGCACTGTGTGTGGCCTTTTCCAGTCTACGCTACAGTGCTGAGAATCACTGGGTCAGGGGATTTCTGGCCCACAATACTGAGGTGCGGGAAGGGCAGGGGAATGAGGGCCCATTGGAAGCAGCAAGGACTTCGGATACAGAAAGATTTGTTTAGAAAAGAAGCTGCTTCTGGGAAGTTCTGAGATATTTGTAAAGAAACCAGAGTGAGACTGTTTCTGCTTGACAGTTACATGTTAAGCAAAAAAGTTGACCACGACGGACATGCTCATTTAATGAAGTGCTTTGTAGGTTTAAGGAGGTTGAAGGTGCTGCTTGTTCTGTCTGGGAAAGTCTCCAGGATTCACTATTGCGTAACAGCCACGTACAGAGCTTGTATGTGTGTGCACGTGTCTGTACACACATCAACACGGCTATTTGCTTCCGTGCATGTCAGAATTAGAAGGCTGCGAAGAGACACTTGATGTGAAACCGGGATGGGTCTGCGGGAGACGGCAGTCTCACCATACGGTCTGGGTACCTTTTAAAGGGGGCCACATCACTTTTAAGAGAGGCCTCTTTTCAGTCCCAGCGTAGCTTTTTCTGGGCAGCAGAAGGATAAACAGGATTGTCCCTTCCCCACTCCCGAGGGCCGGGGGTAGGGGAGGGAGGGCCCTTTCACTGGGTATATTTTTGGAAACTCTCAAAACGCAGTTTTGAAAAGCAACAGCAGCCGAGAGTGAGACTCGGCGCGGGGTGTGAGGGCCGGGCTCCCACCCCATCTCCCAGTTATTCCAGCTGTCCCGCGGGTCCAGCACGCTCCACTAAGCGTGGCGACAATTTGGCCGGGAATAAAGAGCTGCAGATTCAAGACCTCATTCAGGTGGGGTGGGGGAAGGAAGAAAAAGTAAGCTTTGGAGAATGATTTTCTTCCTATACTGTAAAAACTCAAATGGTTGTGGGGCTGGGGGTGGGCAGAGGGACCAAAACAACACCTTTGTCTCAAGTCATCCAGGCTTCAAGTGAGTCTTTCTGGCCTGCACGCACTATTGAGGCGTTTTTTCAGCCTTACATTCTGGCTTTCGGAGCTCATAATATCTGAATGAAAAGAACTGGAGGTTTAATTTAGAATCGGACAAAAAGCCCAGACACATGCGCCTCTGTGAGAATGCTTGGCTGGGGGCTGGGACAGGCAGAGAGTGACATCACATGTCACTGGCCAAGGCACTCTGGCTGGTTTGGAACTTTGAGGGGATTCGTTCTGATTTTAACAAGTTTGCCAAAAAAGACCTTCAGCTGGGCTGCATATGAGGAGGCCCTGCTATTTTTAATATAAATGTAATGTTTTTAAATCCACCGGAGGTGTCCTAAACCAGATTTGGTCGTAAGCAGCTGTGCCGAAATTGTAAAATCTCACCCTGGTGTCTGGTTTAACATCTGGTAAGTCACAGAGACCAGTTTCAACTCTCCAATCGTAATTAAATGTTTTCTTTAAAAAGAAAAAAAAAAAAAGGCAGCCCAATCATATACGGCTGAGTGCGTTCATAGCAGAGTATTTTGATTCACAACAAGCACCAGCAGGAAGAATCCAGTGAGGATTTTATAGGTAGTTGGGTACTTTTAGTTACTTTTTCTAAAGGTGTTGATCAAAATAAGTACATGTTACAAGGCAAAGCATCTTGGGATGGGGTGGGCATGGAGGAGCATTGAGAGACCGTAATTGCTACTGAGGAGAATTGCCTCTTCTTTGATGTCAACCCCTGGCTTTCTTTTTTGTTTCAGAAACGAGGAAACTTCAAAAGCCGTAATTTCAAGATATTTAGTGCTCACTAATATAGGTAGTAACTTTAACTGTTCTTCAGCCTTGAAAAAAAGAAAGGAAGGAAGAAAAGTTTCAGGGTGAGAATGTGCTGGAAGGAAGGAGGGAGAATTCAAACATTTCTATATTTTCTTCAGTATAACATTTTACATCTAAATAAATAACAATGAGCATTGTTTTAAATAAAACCTGAAGGTGGCCCTTTGCAAGGCTCACGTATGTCTCAGAGGAATCAGTTCATGCATTGTACTTGAAATATGATTCTATTTTGTATTTCTTTAAATCTCTTAATGGGATATGTTGAATACCTGGGTTATTCTAATGGCTTAATGATTCAGGGATCACCACTGGCCACAGAAAATGTTATAGATCTTATAAACCAACCTTTCTTACCCTGCTACAATGTCAGCAAGGTAGGACTTTAGTAAGATACAAAATACAAACTTGAGTTTGTTGATGGTATTTAGTTGCAACTTAGGTAGCCCTGGCTGGACTGGGACTTGCTGTGTAGACCAGGACTCCCAGAGTTCTGTCTGCTTCTGCCCTCTGAGCCTGAGACACTGAATTGTTTGATGGTAACTTTTTCCTTATATCAATTGCCGCTGAAGTATACCAAACACAAAGACAAAGGTTCCTGACAATATCTGTTTGGAGCCTGATGAATGTTTTGAAGTTGGCTTCTTTCACTCCTTTTGACACTATGATTTTTAATGGTTTTACTAAGTTCTATAAAGATTCGCACAATCAAATTTCAGAGCTAGTGACTTTCTAGTTATACACTCTTAAAAACAAGAGAACATGTAAATTCCGAGGAGACTTCTGAAATAGAGTAAACTCAGGGTCCGGCCTCAGTAGTCACACTGACCGTCTTGTTTCACAGAAGAACTGAAGACTGGGCAAGCTGCTTATATTACATAAAAAACCTTGAGAGCATCATCAACCTCATCCTCCATCTCTCTACGGTCCCTCACTTTCCTTCTGGTGTAAAAAGGAAAGCTTAGGCAATCAGGAAGATGCTAAGGCCAGTGTGAGTTCAGAAAGCAAGGGTCTCATGATGCAGATGAAAGAAGGGGACTCACTCTGAAACCAGTGAGAATGGATGTCTGAACAAAGCAGATGTCACAAGACTATGCAGGATCTAGAAAGTCCACCTTATGGGGGCAGTGACATGCCTGAGAAGAGTAGCTGTTCCCAAGGAAGGAGGAAGCTTGGTTGTCATTTTTGAAATAGGGTCTTAATTGGTATCTGAGGCTGACTTCCATTTGCTATGTAGCCCAAGCTAGCTCCTTTTGATTACTCAGTTGCAGGGTCATTATTGATGGCTTTGTCTAGCCTGCTCTTCTCTGTTCTAGACCTTGGTACTGCTTCTTCTCACCCTCACTTCTCATTCTCAGTGGGGTAGCAGAGGAGTACAGTCTCTGGGGTCTGTTCCCAGTATGGAGAACATAGGAGAAGGAAAACAAAACAATTCTCGCTGGCGTGATGGGCTGCTTCGAGCTCTAAAGCACTTCTGCTCACGTGCCGTTTCTGGGAGGGCATGGGCGCTGCATTGTGCACCTGCTTCCCCGGCTGTAGACATGCATGGTGTTTGCCAGCATCCTATGACGTCAGTCTACTCTGAAAGCTAGGCACACCTTGGAGCTGTTTGCATTTTTACCATCTTCCTAAAGGTGAACTTGGGAGTATGCGATGGTGAGGAGGCCCCAGAAGGAGATCTGATACGGGCAGAAGTCCTTGTTCCGGTCACATGGGAAGTCACACATCTTTATAGGTCACCTAGCTTGAGAAAGAACCAAAAGAAAATGCCCTTGTGATGCATGGGTACATGGAATGTGCAGGGAGGCCATTGTCAAAGCTCTGGGTGTGGCGGATCTGATATCTACACACAGAATTCCTCCCTGTCTCTCTAGACTCTTAATTCAACTTAAATTCATTTTGTTTTATGTGTATGGGTATTTTGCTTGCATGTGTGTTTGTGCATCAAATGTGTGTCTGGTGTTTTGCAGAAGCCAGAGGAGGGCATCAAATTCCCTGGAACTAGAGTTAAAAATTGTGAGCTGTCCTGTGCTGAGACCCGAACTCAGGTCTTCTGGAAGAGGAGCCAGCGCTCTTAACCAATGAGCCATCTCTCTAGCTCCTCTCTGCGTCTTTCCACTCATCTACGATGCTGGATTTTACCTAGACTTTCTAGGATCTCTCAAGCAATTCTTCCCTGGGCTTACTGGAAACTATAAACCAACCCATCTGTCATTCAGAGCAAAAGACTCATCGAGAGTCCCTGCACACAACTTACAAGGTCTGCTTCACGATTCTAGGACGTGCTATCTGCACTACAGCTCTGAGAAAGACCCAGAAGCAAAGCAGCCTTCCTACCAAGAAAGGACTCCGTGCTTTCATGTTAGGTCCCTCTCTAGGCTTTAGAGCCAGTTGTACTTTGAACCAGGCAGAGGAAGGCACTCGCTGTGAAGTGGTCCTTGAATGCTCTTTGTCTTTCTTTCTCTCTGATGCCAAACATTAACTGCCAGGCTACGACAGGACCACCTGCAACGTGTTAGTCATTAAAGAGGTCACCTCACTAAATATTTTAAACTGTGAATTGCTTCAGATTAAATTAGGTGTAAAAAAAGTCATTTCCTCTCAGTGATAAACCCAGACACCTGCAGAAGGGCTCAAGTTTACCAGGGACATAAAGGGCCTCTCCCCCTCACAGACCATTTGGAGATTACAAAAAAAAAAAAAAAAAAAAAAAGGCCCATTTTGTCAGCTCTCTGTCTTCATGTGACAACAGGATTCCTGGACTTGAGAGTTGTAGGTACAGCTACTTGCAGTGTTGTGACTGGAGAGATGGGAATTAAAACTGTCGTTTGTGTTTGCTTCACTGAGCAGTCCGTACCATGTCGAGAAGAATCTAAGAATTCTCTTGTTTTTGTTTCCCATATTTTATCTCATTTTCATCTGTTACAACAACATTCAGCATGTTATCAGCCCCAGAGGTGGCTGTGGCATCCATCCTGGGCTGAAGGAGGGCACCTGGAGGCTGCGAATTGCTTGGCGTTGTTTGACAAACTACGGACTGGGTACTAGGCTCAGTTTCAGCTTACAGCTAGCTCTCAGGTTTGCCCATCCCTACCACTCCAGGCAACCTCAAGAAGCAAGTGTTACCAGCTCCGTCTAAGAGTGGAGAACTCAGGCTTTGAGACTGGGAGCCACTGATCTCATTGCTCCTGAGTGGAAATCTGGAGATCACCATCTCCGGGGATTCCCAGTGTCCAGGTCTCCATCCTCCCCTGCCAGGTCCACAGCTCCCTGTCGCCTCATCTCACAGCTGTGTTTTCCCATTTCCCTCAGGATACACTTCTCACATAGCAGTCAGAGTGGGAGTTTCCAAGACGCGACCTTGGATGACATCACTTCCTGAGGTCTCACTGTAGTTAAAATAAAATCCAAATTCCTTCCTTGACCTCACCCTTCCCCATCTTTTCTCTACCTCTCTTCCCTCATTCCAGCAGACATGCCCACTTTCTATTATTTCATGGCCCACCAAACTTGCTCTCTGCTTGGAAGGCTCTCCTCACACGTGGGTGACTCGCTACTCATGAAGGAGTCAACTCAAACACCATTGCGGCAGTGGCCTGCTTCCTCCTCATGCTCTGTGGTGGGTACCCTCATCCTCTGTTCCTGAGAGCCTTTGAACTCGCTTGCTCACGAGGATGCCTTGCTCTCTGTCTGCTCTTTCCTAGGTCAATCACTTCTTCGAGGGGACTTTGTTTTGAGCTCTTCTGTACCCATGGTGCCCTCTTGGTGCCTTGCCTAAAGTTGGTACCTATGGAATGAAAGAACAAATGGACCAGTGTGTTACAGAGTTGAGTCCAGCCCTAGCGGCTCCATGTTGGGGAAATTTTTTTTGTATCCTAACAACAAATACTGTCAAGTAAGATACTGACACAAGGTGCATACCAAGGATCACACCTGCTTTATGAGATGTCTGTCTGATTCTAAACATCTCTGTAAGCATTCTGGAGGGATGCTCGAACCAGCCACTTCCACGCTCAGTTCTCATACGTGGTAGTATATCCACCTCAGTCTTAACCTCTCCCTGCTGTGCCACTAATATGAAGTTGAGTCTCCATTCATAGGTTGCAGGTTTCTCTGGGGACCTCACAGCACAGTTTACCTGGTTATAAATGACCAGCCTTTCCGTAAGTGTGAGTAAACACTTGACTGTTACAGCCTTTTGATTTAGAGAGACTAGTTTTTCCCAACTCTGTCTGTCTGTCTCCCTCTTTTTTCTTTCTTTCCTGTAGGTGGAGTTTTCCTGTCCTGTAGCCATTCTCAAATAAACATACAGAAACTTATATCAATTATGAATGCTCATCCAATAACTCAAGCTTATTAATAACTAGCTCTTATATTTTAAGTTAACCTATATTCCTTATTTACTCTCTGCCACGTGGTAGTGCCTTTATTAGCATGGCACACTTATCTCCTGTTCCCTCTGACTCCACCCTTTTCCTTCCAGCATTCTGTTTGGCTCCCTACCTGTTTATTCTATTCAGCTATTGGCCTGACAGCTTGTTTATTAAACCAACCAGTGACAAATCTTCACAGTGTACAAGGACATTATTCCACAATATTTCCTCTTGTTTTGTCTAACCAAAAAGGTTTTAACTTTAACATAGTTCCACACAACAAAAGCAGTTATCAAGTAAGTGGCTTCTGGGGCAAGAAAACTCAGCCTACATATTCCTGTGTGTGCTATATACGTAAGTGCTATAGGTTCACAGTGAAAAAAATGTTATCCGAAGTGTTTTATGTATGAACTTATTTGTATAAAACAAATATGTTTATAGCATTCATTTATTAGTATAAGTACAGAGAGATACAGGGAAAGAAAGATACACAACAGCTTATTAAAATACATCTTTAGTCAATCTGGAAAGACTGTGGTGGAAACCAGTTGTTACATTTCCGCTATAAATATTGCTCGTGCTTTAATGGTTACAATAAATGCATTGTTTTTGAGTAACAACACATCAAAGAATATAATTTAGTAAGGTATGACTAGAACAGGACAGATAGTCCAGGCAGACAACACTGCTAGGGTCTTCAGCGACTAGCGAGTTAACCTTCTTCCCTTGCCCCATATCCCCTGGTGGGCTCAGCTCTTGTTCACAAATCCAGTTATTAAGAATAGATGGCAGGCTGCTGGGGACTGACCCTAAGGCCACAGTCCAAGAAGAGCGCTCAGAGAGAGCCCCTTCCTAGGGGTGATTTATCACAATGCCGTTTTGGAAGACTGTAATATTGGCTGCAACAGAAATTGCACAATAGGGGAAGAGCTAAATAAATGATGACATACTCACTTGGAAACTTTGTGAAAATGGAAGCAACTGATACTTTATCATAACCCGGAAAGTGTTAGTTAAAAGGCACAACATAAAAAAGTCAGCTGAGCTCTATGAGCACAAGAATACAAAAATGGTCAGAAAAAAAAATAATTGGTATATAAAGAGATATACCAATAGATTAAAGTAACTTACAGTGGTATTCCCAACACCTTGGCATCAAAGACACAGACAGTAACTGGAATAGGTACCAGTCCTTCTAAGAAAATTACCCCCAAATGTGTGGGCAGCTAAAGAATAATCAGTTTTACATTTATCTTAAAATTATTTCAAAGGTTAACACTTTGGCCAGACAACCCCTACAGTACCACCCTCTTTGTCCCTCCTCTCCCTGCCAATTGCATCGCAAGAAGGAGTCAGTGTATTTTAAGAAGAAAAAAACAAAGGCTCTTTTGTTTGCTTTGTAAACTTGGTCCCTTTCTTGTGATGTCTCAGGGGAAGGTGATCTCGATTAGTCCTAAATGTCACCCGTCAATGTAAAATCTAGGTCAAGTTGTTGAAAAGTCTATTTAAAGGCAATGGTAAGAAGCTGGCCTGTGGAAAGCTGTAGGCAGAACACAAGGAGGAAGGTAAGTCCTATTCTTTTTAAGACAGTAGCCTGAACTCCAATACAGAAGCCCTCCTGAAAACACCAGCCTGCATAGTGCTGGCTACTGAAAGGCAAAATCATGCAGGGGCTGAAAACATCATTTATGTTGTTGCGTCCAGCCTCAGCTCCATCAGGAGCTATGGGACTTGGGCGAAATTCATGAATCTCTGTGGGAATGATTTCTCATAGTGGACTAAAGAGATCACAGCATTAGGAATCTCACCGGGCAAGAGCTGGGATCCCAGTAGAAGCTGCCCATTCAGGCTCTGGTGGAAGGCCTGATCCTTAATTCCAGCTAAATAGGCAGGCAGTAGCTTTAGTACTGTGCAAGAGCATTCTGACTTCAGCCATTCCAACAGAGCGAGGTGGGCGTTAGGACATTGCTGTGCAATATAGCACATCCTCTACTTCAGCACGGAATCTTTCTCTGCGGAGTTTGGACCTATGTTCATAAATGTGTCATCATCTTCCTGTTCTTCGAATTCCTGAAACGTTTCCGTATTGGCCTCTGGAGCAAGTTCTGTCCACGGGGCTGCAGGGGTGTGAAGAGCAGGGATCTTGCTCATGTGGGAGTCATTCTGCCCTCCCATGATGTGACACAAATTGGAGAGAGGTTGTGGGGCTTCTGCCCGCTCCCAAGGGCTCCTCCCGTCAGGGCTTCTTGACTGCGTTGTGGTTTGAGTTGTCATCGCAAATAACGGCTCATTTCTCAACCGTGTGGCTGCGTCCCAGCAGGGCTGTGGGAACAGCGCCTGTGGAACAGAAAGAGGCCAGAAGAAGACCTGGCCGGGGTGGGGGTGGGGCAAAGGCGCCTAATGAGCAAAACTCAGATGGTTCGCTGTGTTTTCCAGACCAGCAGGCGGCTGCCTCGGCTGCTCTGTATTACCGCAGGTGGGTTCTATTCCAAAGTAATGTCTGAGTTCCCATAGCAGTTACAGAAAGCCCCAATTTACAGAGCTGGAGATGCACTCACCCACAGAACGCTGTGTTGAGTTCGAGATTCCCTGTACGAAACAGTATTTGATCCAGGCCGGTTCTAGCCACTTCATACAGGAGAAGCTGAGAGACAGGCAGATGACGGGGTTTTTATATGTTTGCACAACCAGCAAGGGCAGGAATCAGTTTCAAGTCCTGACTGCTGGGCGTTAGGTCTTTTTCTCTAGGCGGTGTTGCTTCCTGAGCTAAATGAGACCTGAGAGGGAGTCTTCAAGGACTTGACTTCAGAGACGTTACCCAGAGTTCTCCTGTTTTGTTGGTCTGAGCCACAAACTCGGAGGCCCTTCCATGGAACTGGCTTCTTGCTGAGTCCGGGACAGTAGGAATTTTACCGCTTTGCTCTTGAGACAGAGACTCTTTCGCGGTGGTTCTCTCTGATCTTATCCAGAGGAGCGTGGATGAAAAACAAAACAAGGTAGAGATGAACGGGAACGACCCACCAGCACGTCCCAAACCCGTGTCTCCACCCCAGCTGTCCGGGATTGCTTCTGCCGAGTCAAAGGTCAGTTTTCAGCGCATCCTGTGCAGATGAGTCCACCAGGAGTGTGGTTTCCTAAATTTACAGACTCTCATTCTACATGGGGCCACATAACTGAATATTGGGGTTTTGAAAACAACTGGCCAACAGTCAGATTTCTGAGTAGATAATGACCAAAAATTAATTCAAAATCGAACAAGCAATGAACTTGACATGTTCTTGTCAGTGCTCAGCCATGTTGCATCAAATGACTTTACTCCCATCTTGGTCTGAGCACATGGGTACACTTTGCTCTACACCAGTGTTCCCAACCTTTCGAATGGTGCACCCCTTTAATATGGTTTCCCATGTTGCGGTGACCCCCAGCCATTTCATGGCTACTTCCTAACTGTCATTTTGCTACTGTTATGAAATGATAATGCAGGGTATCTGATATGTGACCTCTGTAGGGGTCAGGACCCACAGGTTGAGAACCTCTGCTATACAGAGTCCTACCATGGAACACCTAAGAGTACTGCCTAAAAAACCTTGACTTGGATTCAAAATTATTGTGTGTTTTAAATGATAGTGTTAGGGCTGGAGAGAAGGCTCCACAGGTAAGATCACTGTCTGCTCTTCCAGAGGACCCAGGTTCAATTCCCAGCACCCACATGGCATCTCACACACTGTCTGTAACTCCAGTTCCAGGGGATCTGGCACCCTCACACAGACACACATGCAGGCAAAATACCAATGCACATAATACATAAGTAAACAGGAAACAAATAAATAAACACACTGCAGTGTTTTTACTGTACAGAGTTTTCAGCTCTTACAAATACACAGCGGCTTAATCATGTAAGACAAAGACTACTGATACTTCCCAGCCATCATTCCTTAGCACGGGAGCATTGCATCAATCTGGTTTGGACTGTATTGTGTTGGAATGTTTGGTTTTAAAAAGTGCCATTTGCGTTGTTGACTTGAGTTTTACAGAATTCCTTAAACGGATTTTATAGGACTGGGACAGGGTTTGATTGAAAAACCAATCCTTTTTTCTTTCTCCTTCCTTCCATCCTCCCCCCATCCTTCCATCCCTTCCTTCCTTCCTCTCTCCCTTCCTCCCTCCATCATTCCCTGCCTTCTTTCCTACCTCCTTCTTTCCTTCCTTCCCTCCTTTCTGTTTTCCTTCTTCCTTTCCTTCCTTCTCTCCCTTCATCCCTGATTCTTTCTTTCCTTCCTTCCTACCTCCCTTCCTCTTTCCTTCTCTTCCTTTCTCCCTCATTCTTTTCTTCCTTCTTCCCCTTTTTCTTTCCTATTGCTCATGTCACTATTCTGGTGGTCATGCTTTTCCCTCTGCGCAAAGCAGCACAGCCAAAGCCTACAGGATTTTCCTCACCGCCATCTTCACCTTCTCTGTGCCTCCACGTGCAGCCTGTCCAGTGTGGCTGACCTATTTCTCATCCTCAACCTCATGGAAATCCCTTGAAGTCAGTGAATATAAATATTTATCTTGAATTTTTTTTTCGTTTTTACTAGTCAAATCCCAGGGTTTTTGGACTCTGCCTTTCAGTTCTTTCAAATAAAATTTGAAGTGAAGAATAATGCCCACTACAAAGCCCATCAGAGTTTCATTTCCTTGGTCTTGTAACCATGTTTTCCAGCTTCTGTTTGGGCCCCAGAGTCTAGTTAAGATCTTCCATAGGCTGCAGTGCTGGCCCTCACTCACACAGGTCCTCTTTGCTATCTCACTACCCATTAGGCTCCCCAGCTCCTTCCCACTCTATCCCACATTCTGGATTTCTTCCTCACGTTCTTTATACTTGATCCGAAATGTTTAAGGTTTCTCATTAGGCAGGGGATAAAGGTGGCCTTTCCTTACTGCCTTCCTTTCCTACCCTAGCAGGTGCAGGAAAAAAACAGGTTTCAGATTCAGCCGCTTTGTAGGTCCCTCTACACACACTGGGAGGAAGCTCAGACGGGAGGGTCTGAGAGGCTAGCTGCAGCATTAGCCTTTCTGGGTTGGGGTAGGAACACGTGGAATGTAATTATAATGGTTATCTAAATTTACAGGCAACCTTATAAGGGGCATTTATGTACAAATATGTGATTCATACATATTATACATATGCATTTATCTCTGTGTTTATGCATATATGCCTTTATATATTTATGGTGTCTATGTACACTCTAACATATATGCACCATGCATTACCACTTAGGCAATAGATATACAAATGAATAACATAATATATTCGGAATAAATATGCAATAAAGAAAGGGTATGGGTATAGTTATATTCATTTACCCTTTTCTAACTATCTTATAAAATCTTACTTTTCCAACTACAACAATTTACTCTATAAGTGTCATGATATAAATATTATTTAATGATATAAATCAAATATTAAGACCACTTAGACTATCTCAACACCAATACATCAGTACATTTTGATTACTCCTTTTTAGTAATTTTTGTGATGATTGCCATGTCTCAGATGGGACCATGAGGCCAGAGGACCTGGTTCTGTAGCTTGCGAAGGTCAGTCAGTTGATCTGAGGAAGAATGGGAGCCATGTTAGCTCTGGAGGCCAGGCTCCAGCTAACTACCTACATCACATTTTGTGAATGCACGGTGTGAGCGTACCTGTGTGACTGAGCACTCGGTATCCTCATTGCTGAAGAAACAGAGCAAAAAGGAGGAGGGGCAGCATGGCCTGCCTGTGGATCAAGGAAACTTGGGAAGCCCCACGGCCATGTGTATATCCCGTGTGGGAGAGCTATTGCTTCTGTTCTTGCTTCTTCATAGCAGAGGCCTGCACATGGTTCCAATGGCAAATTCCTTAGTGGGTTCAGCTGTAGTTCTCACTGTACTTTCCAGGAAACCAGACATTGGGCAGAAAGTTCTAGAAATGACATTTGCTGTCGTTTTGCACAGTGGGGAAAAGCCATATTCTGCTACTCTCTACCAGAAATGTCTGGTAGGCTAATAAAGGTGTTTGTCAATAATCTGACTGAAGGGATCCGCAGTCAGAGCCTCGTGTGTTTGGCCTGTCTTGATCCCTGAAGCTGTGATTAGATGGCTGCATCTTCTGCCTCCTGCTCTACATCTGTTATGTTCAAGCATAAATCGTAACTGCTGAGATACCCGGGAGGCACAAGGGACGCACAGTGAACCACAGTGCCTGCTACCTCTCTTTCCTGGTTCATTCTACTCTGGGTCATCTCGTTTCAGTATGACCTTTTGCATCTTCTTAAATTCCTTACACCCCACATTGTACAAATATTGGTGTTAAAACGTATCACAGTTAACCACACTTAAAATGAACAGTAGGAGCTGGGTGGTGGTGCCGCACGCCTTTAATCCCAGTACTCGGGAGGTGGCGCACGCCTTTAATCCCAGTACTCGGGAGGTGGCACACGCCTTTAATCCCAGTACTCTGGAGGCAGAGGCAGGCGGATCTCTGTGAGTTCGAGGCCAGCCTGGTCTACAAGAGCTAGTTCCAGGACAGGCTCCAAAACCACAGAAAAACCCTGTCTCAAAAAACCAAAAAAATAAAATGAACAGTAGGATCTCATTGTCTAGGTCTGACTGGCCAGGAACTACATAGACCAGGCTGTCCTTGAGCTTACGGAGATCCTCTTACCTCTGGTCCCCGAATGTTGGGATTGCAGGTGCAGGTCACCATGACTGGCCCTCATTCTTAGAAATTCTAAGTGTCTCACACCCTTCCATCCCTTTCTCTGTTTACTTCACACACACACACACACACACACACACACACACACACACACACACCATGCTACCAGCTTCTAAGACTCTCTGCTCCCGCTTCAGGAGCTCAAGGGAGATCTGAGTGGACACAGGCATTTGCCTTCCACCGAGGAGTTATTTTAACAAGAAAGGGTTAGTACTCCACCATGAAGGAAATCTGTTTCAGGATGCAAAACTGCAACCCGTGGAAGATGTAACGTAGCTGGAACGAATCGCCGAGGCCAACTGAGATTGAAGCAGCAGGCCAGAGCTGAAACCCCTCTGATCGCCTCCGGGTGGACTTAAAATCGCGCTTCTGCTGTTGGCCAAGCTGGCTCTACAAGCACAGCTCCTGATGCCTCTCTAGCTTCTACTCCTCCCCAATTTGGTCCAGTTCCTGATGTCACACATTCTGTGCTCTCCCCAACTCTTGATTCCCAGAGTACTCCTTTCCAGGCTGCCCCCTCACTGGCTCATCCTCATCCCTCAAGCCTCAGTGGTAGGCTCTCTCCTGCAGAAAGGTGTCCCCAACTGCCTTGTCAGGAAGGCAGCTCTGCCTCTACCACCTGGACCTCTGCCTCCTGTTACGGCTCTTCCCAGACTGAAAACTTTTGTCTGTTTGTCCACTGTCATCCCATCTATAAATAAGCCAAATGCTTTGAGGGCAAGGGTCCCAGATGTCCCAACCACAACCCTATCCTTATTCCGTAAGACAGAAACTCAGAGTAGACACTGCAGATAGGAGGTCAAGGGTGAGCAGGTGAAAGGAACAGGCCAGGGTGAGCGGATGTAAGGAAGAGGCCAAGGTGAGCAGATGTAAGGAACAGGCCAGGGAGAGTGGATATAAGGAACAGGCTAGGGAAGGCAGATGTAAGGAAAAGGCCAGGATGAGAAGATTTAAGTTTATTTTCTTCTATATGCATGTGTGACTATACCAGAAACACACACATGTTCTTTCTCATCCACCATTTTATTCTGACCATCTCCAAGTCGACTTCCTGTCCCCTGCACCTAGAGATACCTGCCATCCTGTCCCCTGCCATCCTGCCCTCAGCTTTGCCTCCTCCTGAGTTGTGCACATCCAGATGAGTGCTGCAGCCTTCACTGTGTGTCCTCTTCCACTCAGCGCCATGTCTGCTGGCTCCCCCCTCACCAGAATGGGGCTGTTTTTCCTTATGGCTCTGTATTCCCTGACCTTACTATATTTTCCTCATTCTGCCGTTAGTTTTTAGTGCTTTCTTTCTAGTTTGGGTTTGGTATACCTACTGTTGCCACAAACTTTTCCACGTGTATTTGGGGAGCACCCGTGCTCAATACTGTCATGAATATACTTGGAAGTGGAGTTACTGAGTCCGAAAGAAAGAAAGAAAGAAAGAAAGAAAGAAAGAAAGAAAGAAAGAAAATGAAGAAAGAAGAAAGGGAAGGAAGGAAAGAAAAGAAAGAAAATGAAGAAAGAAGAAAGAAAGGAAAGGGAAGGAAGGAAGGAAGGAAGGAAGGAAAAGAAAGAAAGAGAGAGAGAAAGAAAGAAGGAAGGAAGGAAAGAAAGAAAGAAAGAAAGAAAGAAAGAAAGAAAGAAAGAAAGAAAAAAGAAAGAAGCCTGTGTTTGACTGCAGTACACATTATTGGGAATTTCCCGCCAGCAGGATCTGGCACTCCAGTATGTGCATCGAATCCTCCCCACACGGGCATGTCGGGGGCTTTGAAAATGAAGGTAAGCACTCTGCCATAAGCTCTCCGCTCTGTAGAGTCTTACTGTAGACCGTACAGATTGCCCGGGCCCACAGTTCTGCCGTGAAGCACCGTGCAGCCACGACTCCCACTTGCTCCCTCCCACCACTTGACTTTTAGATAGCTAGGCAAGCCCCGGGAGAGGCAAAACAATCACTGCCGGCTTCATCTGTGTCACGAGGGTGAAACCCATTATTATGAAAGCATTAACCTCCCCTCTCCTGGGCAGAAATAGCTCCCTCTGTCAGGGGCCGCCTTACTTAAAGAACCCTGTGGTTTCAAAGAATCTGTGGAGTTCCAGCGAGCCACCTACCCCATCCCCCCATTCATCCTCACCATACAACTGCTTTCAGAGTGTCCAGCCTGTGGATTTGCGATGGACATCTCCAAGTACTCAGAGGAAGTGTCCCTTACCCAAAACAGTCCCCAAACTGCTCCCCACATACAGAAGAAATGGTTCCAAGCCGGTTAGAACTGCCCCATGCGTCACTATAATTCACTATAAGGAGGAACAAGGACCCGACTTTTCCTTGAATTTTCCAAGGAATTTTATTTTTCACTGAACGATGGAGACAGGTCCTCAGAGTGAGCTCCTTTGGGGAGGTGGGGTGTTCAGTTACTAAGCGAAGAAACTCAGATTGAGTCTTTATATTTTATCCACCGTGGAGGAGCCTCATGGCAGTAACCTCCCACTATCTCCCGGGCCTACCCTTAGTGCGCTTTGCTAAGTCTTGAATTGCTTCTCCCTCAGTGTTCCTTGTGCGGCTGGGTTACTCCTCAAGGGGATAAGGCCACAAGACTATGCTAGACAAGGTACGAGTAGAAGCAAGGTTATTTTGACCTTGGAATGGATCCTAGGCCCTGGTGCAAACTAAGCTCATGTTCTCCTCCTGGTGCATTCCAGACAGAGCTGGCATTTGTGGTCCCAGACCCTTTAGAGCTCACGCAGATGGAGATGGTACAAGCAGCTCTCTCTGACCATACGGAATGACACTCCATTGTTTTCTATCTGCCACAATTCCTTAGCCTAAGTCTCAGTCTGTATTGTTGATACAGTCTATGTGGTTTGTTCTCTCCCTTACTATTTAAATATGTAAATATGTTCTTGTTCGTTTTATTTGAGCCTCTACATAACCAAAGCCTCAAGATAGGGGTTCTTTCGAAAAAAATTCTAACAAGGAATGGAAGATGCATCCGTCTGCATGTTGGAAACTGTTGGCCACGGATGGTCTTGGGTGGTCATAGCAAACAGGGTGCATTTGCCGAACTCACTAGTGTTCAGTATGTGGTCAGGGACTGAGAAGGGATTAGCATGTGGAAGGAGCCTGCTGTCAAATGGGCATGCTGTGGTAAAGCACTGGCATATGACTACACAGAATTGGTGAGCAGAAGTGGGGCATTGAGAAAGTCCAGGATCCATTGCGAGTACTGGCCCTGGAAGGTGGTTTCTCACTTGGCCAGGATCCATTGCGCGTACTGGCCCTGGAAGGTGGTTTCTCACTTGGCCAGCCACCTATAGGTAAACTGGCTCTTAGGCAACGAGTAGGACCACAGCAGCACAGGGAAAGATGAGCACCACCAAACTATCGATCCTGTGTGAACCACATAGTCTTCCTGCACAGGATTGTGGGGGGGGGGGAGAGGGAAGCAGATGGAAGGGGGAGGGAGGAAGGAGGGGGAACGAGAAGGCAGTGCAGGGAGAAAAAGGGACTGGAGAAACAGTCCATCAGCTTGCCCACCCCCAAGATCACCTTTGAAATCTAAGAAGGTTCCACGTAATTCCTATTAGGGGCTGAATCTATATCCTCATTCCCTGTTTGGGGCTTAGTGTAACGTTTGGCGTGGAGGAGGCATATGGCAGCACTATGAAATCAACAGGCAGGTGATGAAGACCGATGAAGAAGTATTCTTCACTGTTGAGTTGACAGTCAGGTTTTCCTGTCTTGTTCCAAAACTTTCTGAAAGATCTTCCATGAATGTCCTGGTCTGGGGAGCAACCATTTCCTCCTGAGAGCCTGAATTTGTTCAATATCAGTGAGCAGCATCATTTAGTATTATAGCATCTATTGGCCAGATCTGGCAGAGAGCCAGTTCAAGGTACCAAGTGATGCTGTTGCGTGGTCATGGTTGCTAAGACCTGTCTTTGCCTTCCCACTCACCCTCACAGCCTCAGGCAGAGCCGAGAGCACCTGAAGTCCTTGGCCTGGGTTATGCAGCTTCTAGTTAGAGCTCTATCCCATACTTTGCCTTGCTTGGGATTTTTATTTGCTCCTCTATGAAATAAGAAGGTAGGAAGCTGTTTTTTAATAGACCTCCAAGGTGATGTTGCTGAGCGCCATCAGATAGAGGCCCTTCAATTTTCTTTCAAAAGGGAAACCTTCAGTGGTTCATTCAGAGTGGTTCTGTAACTATCTGGGTCTCTTCCAGAAGGTACTCTTAGGTGCTAGGTGGGTGAGACTAAACCTCTGTCACACTGTCAGCAGCCATTCTACCTCACGGAGGATTCTCCCCACTTCCTCTCTCATGGCTGCTCGGGCCCGCGCCAGTCTTCCGCTGGCATCTTTGACAAAGCAGGATCTCTTTCATCTTTTTAGCTTCTCTTCACATGTCCTTACCATCAACTTAAAAAGGCTGGCATGGGGATTTCATTAAATAAGCCAACTTCTTAAAGTTGTTTTGTGATATGGCCCCAAATTCCTTCGGTGTTTTGTTAAACTCAAAGGTAATATTCTTTGGCTCCTGTCAAACTTAGGCCTCCAGTGCTTTGGGGATTCTAAGAAAGAAAAAAACACACTCAGTGTCAGGTGAAGCCCCTGCTTTGCCCAAGAATACCCAGGACTGTGTTAGAAAGGGCAAAAGTCCTTGCCAAATATTGAATAAATCTGAAAAGACAGCACACTTGTTCACTTTTCAGGCTTGGGAGAGGCATTTGTGGTGGAGGATAGAGGTTATCTTTTATCTCCCTTCTGCGTGAACCCCCGATGACACCAGCCTCCTCAATCATTTCTTTCCTCAATGTGTTTGTTCTGACAGATGATTCCCAGAGGCACCCCAGATTTCAGGCAATCTCCAGCCATTTCATTTATCACTGAAGAGTCTTGCTCAGGGAAAGCTGAGATTAACCATCCAGACACAGGCTGTGGATTTCTTTCCCAGGATTCCAGTTTCCAGCCTGAGGCTCCTGATGGGAACTTTGGGCATGGTGCCCATCCCAGTGCCTTGAACAGAAGTGTTGAGCATCCAAGATATGCAGCGTGAGGTCGTGCCCCGGCAACATCCGAAATGGACCCTTCTGGAAAACGTCATGAAATTCATGACCAACTGTCATCATACATGAGAGGAGATGAGACTGAAAGTCAGAGCCCGTGGCACCTGCTTTGACGACGCACGGATGATTATCCATGCCGCCTTCTTTGCTTAATATCTCTGTGCTCGAATCAAATATTGCTATTTTGCAGGTGCTTCTCCCGTAACTATATCCACAGCTTAAATTATGTTCTCGCATATGTCAGGTATAGTACAGTCTAATTTAATCTTCATTACACATGGCCATATTGCAATTATACATGCTACCCAAGTGTTAACACATATTTAAACCTGCTATTCCTTTGTCACTGATCTACAAAGAGCTACCTGAAAAGAAGCAGATGTCATAATTACACGCTTATTCAACTCATTTTAAACTAAGTCTCAAAGTAAATTACAGATGAGCCAGGCATGTCTTGAAATTAATGTAGTGGTAGGACACTAATGCTGTGATCCATTATGGTTTGTCAATGTGCCGTACTTCTGGAATGTGCGATAAAATTATATTAATACTCTACTAATGAGATTAATGAATATGAACATGCTGGAGAAGAATGGGGTCCTTTGTTTGACTATTGAAAAAATAACATATAGGTAATTAAAAAGAATTAATCAAACCATGTACAGCCTCATTTATATTAAATTAATTTGTCTGGTTTCATTTCTAATAATTAATCACTTTTTACACATTGCCAAGCACTTCAGGCAGATGAAGGCACTACGGAAGGAGTTGTGATTCAGAATATTTAGAGCGATCAAGGTGGTCCCTGTGGGTTCATATTAATTAAGGTTTAACAGTTTGGAAAATTGTAGCAATATTTTATGATTCATGTAATTAAACTCTGTAACAAAATGTCACAACTGCTAGTTACTTCTGCGCCTGTGATTTATATCTCCCCCCCCTTTGGAAAGAAAGCTGCTGGGATGAAAGCTTAAAACCGATGCAGTAGATGGGGAAACAAGCTGGTGGGTTCAGTGAGGACCCAGGTCCTTTATTGGGGGGCGAGGGGCACCCTTCCACTCTCAAATTCCATCTCGGGGTTATGCAAATCGGGCGGCATCATTTGATCTGACATATGGTGAAATCTCCAGGGTTACTTCTCGCACATTTGCTTGAATACAAACACAATAGCAGGAGCTGTGAACTTCCTTCCCAAACGGAAGGGGGTGCTTTGCCACTTCCAGGGATGGCGGCTCAAGGAGCGCCAGGACACGGATTTCCAGAGGGGAGGTTGGGGATACGCAAACACCAAATTGCCTTGTCTGTGTGCTTCCAGCAAGCCTAGACACCCTGTGCCCAGGCCTTGGCATTTGAGTAGAAGGGTAGCAGTGACTGTCTCTGGCAGCATCTGACTGGGCATCTTTTGCAAGTGCAAGGGAAAACTGAGGCAAGGTGCAATCAGCAGGCTCTAATGATATGTGCTCTCATCAGTCAGCCGCCACGGGGCTTGTCCAGGACATGCACGCTGGGCCTTTTCCTCTCCACCTCCTCACACTCATTACCCACTCATCCCCTGGAACCTGCTTTCCAGGACAGGGGCGTGGGCATCTCAGCCACAGCCAGGGGATCCTGCTGAACTCTGCCAAGCCTGCTGCTGTCAGGAGGTAGAGCGGCAAGAGGACAGACTGGTTGGGGTCCTGCCTAGGGCAGTGGTCCTACATCTTCTCTCCCTCTCTGGTGACCACAGCCCCTGTGCAGTCTGTCCTTCGGCCCCTTCCCTTGTCATTAGATACCAATGGCTTCTCGCCATGTCTAGTTTCTAGGGCCTCACATTCCCCCGTCCGTCTCTTCACCCCATTCTCCACTCTATAAAACACCCCAGAAAAGTATCTCATTAAAACTAAGTCAAACCTGAACCCAGCCAAGAGATCCCTGTTACATTGGCCTAGAGCTGGGCCTGGTGTCTGTGTGTTTTTTTCTTTTCTTCCTATTACTCAAGGTGATTCCCCTGTGGAAGACAGAGATCTTCACTGGGAGCCAAAGAAGGCTGAGTGACATGAACACTTGAGTGACATGACTCTTGGCACACTCCAGCTTCAGAGTTCTCTTAACTGTATGGATTGATTGGTGGCACCCTTCTAGCAACTGACTATTCAAAACGGTGGCATCACCTTTCCCATTAGAGACAAAGTAGTTGAGGCAAGAGAGGGCAAGCAACTTGCCAAGGTCATACAGCAAGTAACAAATCTAAGGCTGTGTTCAGAATCTAGACTTTCAACCACCACCCTTGGCTGTAAGCAAAGGAGTCAAGCAAGCTGCTCTACCGTACCATGTCTTTCCAAACCATTCCTTAGAAGAAACTGAAGCAGGAGCCTGAGTGTTTCTTTACCCACACTTATGTTCATTTGTATATTTACTCATTTCAAAACACTGTGGGGAAAAAAAGGTATTAAGTTGGAGGCCTTTATTGATATCAGATCCTTGCTACAGAACCAGAGAGGAAAACTGAGACAGGGGGATGACGACCTGGCTCAGCAGTTAAGTGAGCTTGCTGCTTTCCCAGTTTGGTTCTCAGCACACAATTTGGGCTACTCATGGCTGCCTGAGACTCCAGCTCCAAGGGCTCTGACAGCCTCTTCTGGCCTCCTTAGGCACCAACGTGAATGGGATATACGTTCACACAGACACACAGGGAAAGATAATTAAAGTGATTTTTAAAAGAAAGTCAAGATGTAAAAAAATACATACATGAACGGCTGAAGTGGGACTAAGTCATGAGTTGGGTATATTGTTCTGAGGGAGCCTAGGAAGTAAGAGTCCTTCCTAGCAGGAGCAGGGTGAAGCGTCACAATAAGTAGAACATCTGAGGTGAGCCCATAAAGAATGAAGTCTAGAAAGGACTGGGCAGGGTGGTACACTCCTATAATTCTACTGTTCTGAAGGTAGAGATGGGAGGAGGGTGAGTTCAAGGCTAGCCTGGGCTACATAAAAAAGAAAAGAAGAAAAGTATAGCATATGGTAAGATCTGACCAGATGGTTCAGAGTAGAGAGGCTGGGCAGAGGACCATACTATTAGGGTCACTTGTCCCCAAACATTCTATTTCAAGTTATGCTTTTTTGTTTTACTATACAAGAATCAAAGTTGTTTTGATACGCGAGAATACCATGGTCACGGCAAGGCTAACAAAGTCAGATCACCAACATGTAGAAATTGTATTGGAATAAGGCAAAGGTTCAAGGTCAGTGGCATTCTTATAAAGCTCTTATACCAGGTGAGAGATGACTTGAGGCAGAGGCCTCCCTGTGCAGGGAAAGAGGCTGGCCATTGCTGAGCAACCTGACTGCCTGGATTTGTCTCCTCTTTGGACCACGGCATGGAGCCTGGCTATTAAACCTACCGTGTGTGGTCTGTAATGGTGTGGGCCGCCTGGCTCTGCCAGGGTATTTGGGAAGCTCTGCTCCCTCTCAGACTACACTCAAATTGGATTAACTTGAAAATGAGAAAGACCATGGTTTTTTAATGTCTGGGAGCAGATGCTGGAAATTTTGGGGCTCCCGTGGGAGAGTACCACTCTCCCCCCCCCCCCCCCCCAGCAGCCACCATGGTGCTACACGTCTGTAAATAACATTAATTGGGAACACTTTGTTTTGCTTATTGTGTGTGCAAGTCCACTGTTCCACCTCAGAAGGAAGCCCGTTCACTTTCTTTGCAGGTACCAACTTTGCTCTTAAGTTGCCGTGGCAGAGGGGCTACTAATAGGGAGAGATGCAAAGCCAGCTTATAGACAAATGATGATAAAGTGAAATCTTTACGAAATCATCAAAAAAAATGAGGCTGGGCCATTTGAGCTGTCTCTCCAACATGACAGAGCTAAAGAAGCTGCCAGGCCTCCAGCCAGAAGTGCCCAGGCACATTTATGATTTAATTCCCATTTTGACATCAATCAACACATATTAATAACTTCAGTCAGAGAAAGGGAGGCCCTGGGTGTACATTAGGCTGACATACCTGCATCGAAGAAGCGTGGCTCTGATTGCCAATTAAAGGGCAGCGGGCTCCACCCCCTGCACTCACCCGCCCCCTAACTTTACCTCATCTCTCCAAGGGCACTCGGGGGGACCCTGTCATAACTGGAGTGTGCTACATTATCTCAGCAACTGACACCGATTTCATTAACCAAACCAAATCTGGTCTGTGGAATGATCAAGTCTTTTAGCTGGAAGAGCGGTCCTTATGGATCGCCAGGTCCCACTCCCTTCCTCACAGTCTGATAATGTCATGTCTACTTTAGACAATGACTACAGAGCTGAGAAGCCTCCATATACCAAGGCAACCTATGGATGTGTGCTAAAAAAAAAAAAAAAAAATCCGTGGATTTTTATTCAAAATCATAGTTTAACTTCAAGTAGGCACATGTGTGTGTGTGTGAAGGCTAATATATGCATTTATTTGATCCCTACTTAAGGGCAGGTGGCCCCGAAAGATATTTGACAAAGACTGGAGATAACTAATGGGGTCAGGACAGTGTTGCTACTGCATGTTGTGGACATCGGCCAGGGAGGAGGCGATGCATCCTGCATTGTACGGGGCAGCTCCCACCATGAGGCCAATCTGGCTCCAGATGTGAACAGTGGTGAGCATGGCCAAGAGGATGCATAGATATTAGCAAGACTCACAGAAACAGCCGAACATTCTGCACAGTGCGGGGGGGGGGGGCAATCCCCTTCTCCATGACTGGCTGAAAGCTGCGTGTTTCTCTTGAACCAAGAATGTGCTTTCCATTTTGTCTTCCATCTACCCATTGGAGAGATACAGATTTAGCCGAATCGTATCAAATGAGAAAATTATATAAAGTATATGAAGCAAATCTATAAAGTCACTATTTGATGTAGCATCTTTCCATCCAAATGTCCTTAGTTTCTCTCCACATCCCCTTTAGGCCAGAGTTTCCAAAGCTTTCCATACAATTTTAGTAAAGAAATCATAATGTTTCAAAAAATATTTTCTTTTTTGGTTTTCTTCGAGGCAGGGTTTCTCTGTAGCTTTGGTGCCTGTGCTGGAACTAGCTCTTGTAGAACAGGCTGGCCTCGAACTCACAGAGATCCGCCTGCCTCTGCCTCCCAAGTGCTGGGATTAAAGGCGTGTGCCACTGCCACCCAGTACACAACATAAAAAGTTAACAATCACTTGCAGATTTTTTTTTTAAAGGGGAAGAGGTGGTAGGAGAACTAGAAATGAAAAGACAGCCTCTTCAATTTGCAATCTGACCATTAACACCTGGCCTCCAAGAGACAGAATGTGTTTAGACATGAATCTAGGTGAATCTAGACCAGCATGAAGGTCTAGGTTTTCTGTTGATTTGTTTGAGACTGGGTCTCAATATGTTGTCCAGTCTGCTTGAACTCACAGTCCTTGAGTGCTAGAATGGCAGGTTTGCACCTCCTATAGAATTTCTAAGCCTCCTCCCCATCCATTCAATCATTGACACCTAAGGCCTAACACAGTATTTGGAAATTTGTAGGAACCCTGTGATCCCTTATTGGAAAGAAGAAGAAGAAAGAAAGAAAGGAAAACCAAAAATAAGGGAAGGAAGGGGGAGGGAAGAAGAAGAAGAACAGGAGGCAAGAGAGAGAGCCATATAGGAAGGGATTCTCATCAAAAGGGGATTAGGAACAATAGGCAGACCTCCAAGAATGCTCTTTGTCCCTTTCAGAAGCCACAGTTCTGAGGCAAACAAGAGAAGTGTCAGCGAAAACAAGCCCCCTGCACACTGAGAGGTGCAGCTCTTTCTTAAAGGCCTCCTGGCTTTGAGTTCTTGACTTCTGTTTCTGAGGCTGATTTTCTTGCTGCCTCTTTAAGCTTACAGCATGTTTGGGGGCTTTGCAACATGCAAGTCTGTTATTAGAGATGCTGTTGAATTATTCAGGGATAAATCAAGATGCGAAGACACCTTTTTTTGAGACAGAAAATTGGCAAACACTCTCTAAGATGCCTTACAGCCAGGGAGAAAAAAAACCTACAAATTCTGCTGCAGCTGGTGTATTTACCATGAAATTGATCATGATAAAAAACTGTTACCTGCATAAGAATGACACCTCACGTTTCTTTGTCTCCAGCGTCAGCATCGGCTTTTATCCAGGGGAGCTGTGCAATGAACATAGCTCAGTCGAGACCCAAGGGGTTAATTCTCTCCTTCGTAGCTTCTGAAACACAAACGGGGATAATGTACCATCAATATTAGAAATCAACATTAAGTGAAGAGATCTCCCTCCCTTTGGCTTTCATTACAGGCCCAAGAATATTGAAAACCACAGCGACCCAAGGGATTGTGTCAAAATACACTTGATACACATCAAAAAGAATTGCATCAGCAAGGCTGAAAGAATCAATTGTCTTGCTTCCAAAATGCTGACCCCAAAGCAAACTGCAATGAAATTTCTGGAAAGCCTGGGAATGCAGCGTAGGTGTGGTACTCTCCAACAGTTTTTGCCTTGATAAAGCTCGGAGATGAAGGTGTCTTCTGCAGGCTGATGAGCCACGGAAGATGGCCAAAGCAACTCCTTTGAGTCAGTTTTCTGTCTCACTAATCCTTCCACTAAGTTGCTTCTGCTCCATCTGCATGGTCACGCCACACCCAGATTTCCCTATTGCAATCTGACTGCGGAGAGGATGCGGTGAGGAGATGGGGTGCTAAGGAAGCGATTAATCATTAGGGTTCTGTTTTTGTGAAGGGTTTGAGCACCCTCATGAAAGACCCCAGAGAACCCTCTTACGTTCTTTCCTCTGAAGCAGCAAGAATCAGGCAATCAGCTCTAAACATTATAGACTAGGAAGCACATCCTCACCCAAAAGGGAATCCATCGGCTCTGACCGCCACAATTGAGCCTTGATTTCCTATGGTTTATGAACTACTTCAGCCATACTCGGTGACAGAAACTCAGGTGGGTAGGCATAACCCTTCCTAGGCAAAAACGGCACTGCAAGTTGAAGTTCTGAGAATCACATACGCCAACAACAGATGTTAGTCCGTCATCAGCAACACGTAGGCTTCCTTCTTCCTGACGTTTGATGGAGGTGTCCACTAAAGACTGCCTTGATAACTATGGTATTGATGGTGAGTCACCATGGTGACATCATGACCATCTTTGGCTTCTTCAGTAGCCACACCCAAATACTGTTAGACCCATGCCCAAAGTTTCAAGGGTCTTCTAGCACCAAAAACATTTAAGATTCAAAACACACTCACGTATCTGTGTCTGTACATCAGACTAACTGAATTCATGGCTCTATTGCTGAGTCTCTTTTCATGTACAAAGATGGAAATGCTTTTGCAGTGAGAAGTTTTGAAAAGCATGTCAAAATCTGCCTTCCCCCTCACTGCCCATCTGCATTGATGCATTTCTGTCCCTCCACATTTGCCAATGTCATCTCTTAAGGCCGGGAGAGGACTGCAGGGTGGATATCCCTCTTCAGTCTTCCCCCAGTCTTAGAGAGCTCTGTGTAAAAAGTGCCCGGAGCGAGTCAACACCTCAGCAATCTGATCACACTGTGCTTATTTTTCTAGAGTCTGCAAGTGTTTAATTGTGCATTAGTTTCTAATCCACTCTCTAGTACCATTTGTAGATTTGTTCGTTACTATGGTATTAGTGGCACTAGAAAAGCCTGTTACAGTAGCCTAAGCCGTAAGTTCATTTATTCATGTGATGATCTGTTCAGAGGTAGTTAGTCCTGGGCGGGGCAGAGAATCAACCTCATGAAACCAAACTTTGTCCGTCTTCTGGCCTCTGTTTCTGGTAAATGACTTTTATCTTCATATTCAAATTAAAGGTGAAAAGGTTATTCTTGTCCATTTGGGAAAGGATGCTGCCTAGTTCTGTCTGTCCAGGTGTCCTTCACCAGAGTTCTGTCACATGGCCACCTCGGTCCACAATGTAACAGAAGGTAGTTTTAAAAAGTCCCTGAGCATTGTCCTGCTATGACATTAGGAGTCTATTAATGAGAAATAAGTGGAGGTGGATGTTGGGTAACTGAAATAATTTACTATGTTATTTTGCTTGTGAATATTTTCTGTTTGGGGTCTGAGAAGGGCATACCTGCCTGCTGCTTTCATCACTGATTTCTTTGCACCTTTAATGGTAAAGCACTGAGCACCAAATAAAGAAGCAAGGAGGACAAGGGCAAGAGAGGAAATAAGAGAGGGAGGGAGGGAAGGGGAGAGGGAGGAAAGGGGGGAGGGTGGGGGAGGGAAAGAGGGAGGGAGGAAGGGAAAAAGACAAGAGGCAGTGCATAGAGAAAGGAGCCAGGCAGTGGTGGTGTGCACCTTTAATCCCAGCACTCAGGAGGCAGAGACAGGTAGATATCTCTGAGTTTGAGGCCAGTCTATAGAACTAGTTCCAGGACAGCTTAGTTAGTAAAGAGGAGGTAAAATTAGTTAGTGAGTGGATGAAATGGTTGTATGGATTGATCCAACTGTAGATCAAACACTATCCACTACTTGATTTGCAAATAAACCTTTATTGCTACACAGTCAAACTTAGTAGAGGCCACAAGGTCTCTGGATGCCTTGACAGTAACATCCCAGAAGAATAGCTGGGGAATATGCAGCTCCTTCCAGAACATGGCTGCACACCTATCATTGACTGTTGGTTTCTTAGGTGATAGGTCGGCATAAGAGTAAATAACGTGGCTTTATGGGGGAGGAGCAGCCCTGTGAGCTGGGCTCTTTCCTCTCGTCCACTTTGCCTGGGTTTTTGGCCTGGTTTCAGGCCCGTCTCCTCACCCAACCCAGCTAACTAACAATGGAGCAACCATGAGATTGGATGTCCTGGGATTTATCACAAAAAATATATTCATCTTGTCCTGAAGAGCCTCATTCCTCCTTAGGCCTTTGTCTGACCAAATGGCTCAAAAATAATAATATGACTGGTTCTCCATACTCCTTATGGCACTTGGAGACTACTAGCTTAGCTGGCATCACAGAGCTGGGCAACAGGCAGGGCAGTCTGTCACTAGGGAGCCCACGCTCCCATCCTGACTGCATCCTAGAAGAGGAGGAGGTGTGGCCAGAGTTGTCCCAGCTGCCCTGGGCTCTTTGGTCTCCCAGCAGGGCAGACTTCTGGAGACAGATGGAGGTCCCAGCAGCTTACAGGGCCCTAGGGAGCTCTCTTTGGAGGAGTTCACTATGGCCCAGGCTTTCAGTTTCCCACCAGACCTAGGCAAGCACTAGGCAGATCTAAGCTGCATGGAGGACATACGGGGCTATTTAATGACTTGGGCTCTCCTGCTGGGGTTTACAGGTTTGTTGCCTGCCTAGGCAGGAATGCCCTATTGGGTCTCAGACTCAACCCTGCCCTTCTTTGCTTGTCCTGAGCATGAAGGCCCAAAATTAGATATTTATTATTTAGCTACATTTTAATTTGGAAACAAATGACAACAAGAACCATGGCCACAGCCAGCAAACCTGCCTGTCTGCCTTCCCATCCTGTTCACATTGCTGGCTCCTCAACTCCGCCCCCTCCCCACCAAAGGGCAAAGGTCAGACTGCACAAAATGCCAAAGCAGCGTTTTATAAATAAACCCGCGTCCAAACTGCTGCCATAAAACTCTGAAACCCACTCTGATTGAGACATTTGGACTAATTACCAAGGAGCAGCAGTGACGGGCCTCTTCTAATGCTGTTTATTACCGACCCTCCTTATGGAGACTCCCTGGGGTTAGTTTCTGAAATAAAGATTTAATTTGAGGGTAAATCAGAACAACAAAAAATGTAGCTCACTGTAAACAATAGTATCCTCAGCCCAGCTGAGTCCATCAATATGAAAACAGAAGTCCTCCTCATCCTCCGCGAATTGTAAACACGGTAAATGCTATTTATTGTGACTACATGTGTGTGGCCCAGTGTGAGTGAAATGGGGAACATTTTCGTGACTGAGAGACATAAACATCCACCACTGCCTCCATCACTCTTCCCATTTTAAAGTTATAAAATCCAAATATTAATTTTAATAGAAAAGTTAGGAAACCGGAGCCCGCATTGTTCACTGCAGTCATCAGCACGGCACATGGGTCAGGGAGGGATGTCTGCATTCCCAGGAGATTAGAGGGCAAGTGGGGTCCAGACGCGCTCCATGAAATATGACATAGGTCATAAACAGAGGCTTAGGTCGCAGGGATCCCATCCCAGTGCAAGCCCTGCCCCGGGGCTCTGTGGATGAAGGCGTGGTGTGCAGTGAGCCTGTTGTCCCTCATAAGAGCCACTCTGAAGCCTGAAAAAGTGATTCTCTTGTCACTACCTGAGTACCCATCATGGCTGGGTAGGGGGTAACGGGAGGACCACATGTGTTTGAGCTGTTCTAGAGACAGTCCTGACTCCAGACAAGGTCAGGTTCTAGGGTGAGATCAGGAACAAGACATGGCCGGCTTCTCACGAGTTCCCTGGCAAATCACAAGCATGTGGGTGATATTATATGAATCCACGCGAGCCCGAATGGAAGGATAACAAAGATTTATTAGGGAACACAAAGAATAACAACAAAGTAGAGGGCCACTGTGATCTTCCATCCTGCCCTGGGGTCAATAGATGCAGTCGTCCGATCTCCAACCACGACCCAAGAGAACAAAAGAGCCCCTCTTCATCCTTATAAGAGAACACATCCTCACACAGAAGCCATGTCCCAAGGCCGGTACCCCCAAACACAAGAAGGTGGAGAGTAGCTGAACACATATATCCTCATCCCTCTGACTGTGAAAGGCCCAGGGTTTCATGGACCCCAGCATTGTGGGCCTTTATTACCTTAGAGCAAAGAAGCTGGCACCAGAGAGACTCAGACGGTTGAGGTTCTCAATCCACCATGTGATTAAGTTTGACCTTGACCTCCAGTGTGTCATTCAGCAATCACCAGCCTCCCAGGTGATAGATCATGGTACATCAAGTACCCACAAGGGCAGAAGTTTCAGTGGGAGTAATTTTGTGGTCCCATGCCCAGAACATGTGGCAACAACTGGGACATTTTAGTCATTAACGGTGAGCAAATCTCACGCATCCCACAAGTCAAGGTTGGAGATGTTGCCGACCATCCCAAAAGGGCACAGGATGACCCCGGATGGCATCGGTGCCGCGCAGAAATGAAACACAGTCACTGATTCACTAACAATCTTCAGTCTGCCATAGGCAAGCAAGTGCCTTTGATATTATTCTAAATGAACACATGTTCTTGTTATCATTACGTTCCTGAATAGAGGCCATAGTTCTACCATGCGAGAGTTTGCTCCCACTACACTGAATGAAAAACTCGGTGCTTTCCCTACTCCTACCCCAAGAAACCTATGGACTATCAGTTAATAGCTTGGATGGCTACAGCGATGTTTAATGGCTATGACAGTTTTGAATTAAAGTATCAGCCCACTAAAAGGGAATGAGGGCTCCGGAGAAGAAGGATGCAAGCGGGTACACAGAGGCGAAGCAGCCAGCTGCTTACCGTGGGCGCTTAGCAGGAGAGGGGGATGTGGGTGGAAGGCCACCAACACTGCTCTGATCATTTGCTCTGGGTAAGCTAGCCACCAGACTTCACCCAGCGACAGGAAAGCATCTCAGTTTGAGTTGGGCATCTAGCGGTTTAAGGGAATGCTCCCTGCGCAGATTTAGCAGTGTCTGTGGAAGGGAGCCTATGCCCTAAGGTGGGGCCTCCGTCCTGATAGAGCTGGAATGTGACCTGCTCAGGGGTCTGATTGCTTTTCCCCATGTCAGATTTTATTGTTGCCATCCATCTGCATTCTCCACCGAACACCAACAGCACCGTTCCGCCGTGCTGAGGCTTTGTTTAAAAATGTACTTGCACAATTCATTCTTCCCTTGCTTGCATTTATCCACGATCCTTTTTGAGTAAACGAAACGAGCGTTCTCAGGCTTACAAGAGATGAGGCAGATATGGGATATGATAATGTCTAATATATCTGCCGGCTGCAAGAGGAAATGAGTCATTGGGATAACATAAGCAATGATAACTTTGCTGAATATGACTAAGATGTTAAAAATAAGGTGTGTTTACAAGCAAATAAACTTCCTGAAGCCTCTGCTGGTCCCCAGGGAGACGCTAGAGGAACAGACCAGTGTCCACAGCAGCCCATAAATCCCACTGTTTTCCACTTGCCACAAGGGACCATGCTGGCTCATTCTCGGTGTCCTTGTTACCGGCACACAGCCAAGGCTGTGCCCACCTCTGTGGGATGTTCTTGAGACTCTATAGGACAATCTCATCCCTGATACCCTTGGTTCTTGCTTTTCTACTAAGCTTTTCTGCTAATTCCTAAAGATCCAAATCCAGACTTTCTCAAGGTACCAGACTTCGTTTATATTCATTAGCATTTAATTCCCCTTTCTGCGTCTTTCTCACAGGATCGTTATTGAATTTCAGGACCGGACCTGCAATCGCTTGCTCATCAGATCCTGATAACTGATTAATGAAAACCTATAAAAGTGCTCTGAACTTGAATGTTTGTGCTTTGTAATGACTAAACATTTCTTCTACCCATAAGACAGCAAGAGCATAGTGACAATTTTTGCTCTTGAACCCCACAACTGTAGAGGTGACGGTTAAAGGCTTTGGATGTAACAATTTTCTGTCCACCTAGAACTTGGTAGTTTTCTTCCTACAGTGGCTAGCCCTTTGGCTTACAGTATTCATTGCCATGGCTTTCTACACACACACACACACACACACACACACACACACACACACACACACACACCTGTAACACAAAGGGTGGAAAATGCGGATAAATACCCAAGACCACCTTGGAGGCAGAGCTTGTGTGTAAAATGTTGCCTGTGAGATCTGGAGAAGCTCTTAGGTAACATTGGCTGACACGTCATAAAGTGGGCTTGACCAACTGAGGTCTGGATCTGAGGGTGTGAGACACTAGTGGGGAAACCATTGAAGAAACATTTCCTTGTTGTGTGACTTTAAAATCAACGGCATCTTCCATTTGTCCATTATAGTTTAGGGGAAAACTAAAATATCAAGAGCGAGCAAAGCAGAAACCCATCCCTTGGATTCTCATGCAGCCAAGCTTTCCCACAGTTTTGAAGATGCCTCCCTCCCTATATTGAACACTGTAATGGTTGTAACACCAAGAACTCTTTCTGCTTCCTGAACAGTCTCCAGTGAGGCAGCAACTCTCTCTTTCATCTCCAAACGCGTTCAGGAGGAATCAATTTCCACTTGCTTCGGGAAGCAGATTGACGAGGCAGCGGACAATGGAAATGGCTTCCATGCCAGCTGTCACAGAAGACCGTACAAGAGGAAAATGGACTGACCGCATGAAGTGGGCATCGTGGAAGGAATTTGGAGGCTAAATATTTGCCTGCTCTGGATCATATCTGGTGTCAGAGGAAGCTCTGAAACTCTCTGATTCATCAATGTGGCCTCTGGGGAGGGTCAGCCCACCCTTTTGAACAACTCTTGGGCATCTACAGGCGTGAAAAAAAGATCAACTGTGTTTAGTTTCTAGCATCCTTTTACAGCCCTGAACTTCATCAAACACACACACACACACACACACACACACACACACACACACACACACACACACACCAAATAAAATAAGTACATAAACCAAAATATGCTTTGGGAAAAAATCCTCTAGATTCAAATAGTAAGGAAGACGGGAATCCCACCACCAAAAAGTAGGCACGGCATGCAGCTGGTGGAACACAAAAAGAGCTTCTCTAGCACAACAGACCTGTGGCATGCTTAAAGAACACAAGGATGGGTTCTCTTATCCCATTTTTCCTGCTTCAGAACTCAATCAACGAACACTAGTATTTTCAGCTGAAGCACCTACAGTCGCTCTCTTACCAACTCTGGGGATGCCTCTCATTCTCGAACTTCTGCACAACAGCTGGGTATGGATGACAGCCTGTGCTCAGAAAGTCCCTGTGGCAGGAGGAAGAAGACTGGTGACCATAACGGGTCCTAAGCCCATTTTTGCAAAGCACAGTGTGCTTAGCATCAATGATAGGAAGAGATCCCAGGAAGAGCTGGGGCAGATAACAACTTATCGAATATGAGACCAGTCTAGATCCACAAGAGAATTCAATTTATGTAGTTTTCTTCTCTCTGATAAAATTTATTATTGTTGTTGCTATTATTATTATTACTAGCCACCATATGTTCTCTTTGAGCTCTCCATGTGTTATCCTGTTTAGTACTGGAACAGCACTACTCTATATGAACATTTCTCAACAAGTGACGGCATTTAAACAGGCAGGGTATAATTAACTAGCCTCTGACTACATAAAGAATAATTTGGGCTTGAGCACAGATGGGCAAATACGAAAGTTTTCCCTTTTTTAAAGCTCAGAAAACATTTAGTTTTAATATATTACTGGGGATTCAGGTCAAATCCTCACTTGCACTGGGCAAGTACTCTTGCCACTCAGCTGGACCCTACTCCTTGCCTCGTTTATTTTATCAATGAACATACATCCTTTGAAATTAGAGCATAATCATATGATTTCCCCCTTTATGTTCCCCCCAACCTCTCCATGTGCTTTCCTTGCACTCCCTCAAATTCATGGCCTCTTTCTCCTTAATTTTTGTTACATACAAACACACATACACACACTCAACACATATTCTTAAGTATATAGATACAACCCCTCAGCTCATATAATGATACAATTATATATATATATATGTGTGTGTGTGTGTGTGTGTGTGTGTGTGTGTGTGTCTTGTTCAGTTCCTATAATGATCTTTCTATATATAATATATATATTCTCTATAATATGAATTTGTCACTGACAAACAATAGATAACCAGTTGTGGGCTTTTCCTTGGAGAAAACTATTTCCTCCCCTCTCAATATTCCTTAGGGTTTTTTTTTTTTTTGTAGGTAGGTATATGTTTGGGTTTTTTGTTGTTGCTTATGGGGTGTGTGTGTTTATTTGTTTTGTTTGGTATGTTTGATGTGTGTCTGTGTGTGTGTATGTGTGTGTGTGTGTAGGGTGGGGTCCATGACGTTTTCTCTATCTGTATCAGCATGTCTGTTGGTCTCCTTCTTCAAGTCTTGTCTAGGCAGTCATGTTGTTAAACCTTCATGAATAAAGCTCTTCTGGTGTCTCTAGGATACAGTCTCACAGCACACTTCCTGTTCCTCTGTCTCTTCCAGCCTTCCAGTCCCCTCTTCCCCGCAGTTCCTGAGCCCTAAGTGGAGGAGTTGTGTTGCAAAGGTATCAGCTGGGGCTGGTCTCCATGGACTCACCTCGATTCATTTATGATAGTCTTGGCAAATCTGAAATCTGTCAAACAACGAGAAATCAAAGCTTTGTTTTTCTGAAGAACTGAAGGAAAAACAGAATTTTGAAAGCTAGAATAAAAACCCTAAACCCCTTTTCTATTTATATCTATTTATTTTATGTTTATAGTTGTTTTGTCTATGTGTATGTATGTCCGCCAAATGCATGCCGGGTGCTCAAGGAGGGGCTGGATCTGCTGGAACTGGAATTATGGGCAGTTGTGAGATGGGAATTGAACCCACGTCCTCTGCAAAAACAAGTACTTATTCTTAACCACTAAGCCATCTCTCCAGCCCTGGTTTTTCTATTTAGAAGGTAACTCTAATGCGTTGTTTCTGCGGACCTAAAGTATTAAATAAAGCCCCCAAGGGATTAGGATGAAGGGAACAACCCAAACAAATACCACTGGAGCCTCTAAAAGATGGTTCGGTAGAACATGAGGCTCACGGAGTCACACCAGTGAGCAGAGACCCCCCCCCCCAGCAGAGTTTTTCAAAACTCCTTTTGTGTGATTCAAAAAGAACTCAGGGTAACAGCCACACTGGAGATAACAGGTGTGTGTCTAGGGATGTCCTTCCGCGGCCGAACACCTGCGGAACACGTGTGAGACCCTAGACTCCATAACCAGCCAACCAACAAATGGGAACAGCTGGAGAGCGTAGAGAATTGTAAAATACAGATGTTCTAAGGAAGCCACGAACACATTTAGAACTGAAGCCAAACGCCAATACTCCGACAGGAGCTTCAAGGGGCGTGAATGGGCACAGTACGGACCACCCGGCACAGGGTCAAAAGCCACGGCGACCAAGGCTACACCTTCCCACTGTACCCACTTTAAAATTCTGAGAACCACATAAAATCAACCTACCAGCAAAGACCTAATGGTTTCTTCAAAGGACCAAAGGTAAGCTCTTCTTGAATTTCTTTGAAACTTTTAAAGCTCTGAAAAAATGTCACAAAATCTATAGCTACTGGAGAGTTCAAAGACAAGTGTAACCTAATACTTTTTTATCCATCTGAGTTCTTTCATGAGAGGTGGGGGTAGGAGAGAGAGATTCTCTCCAATATGGAAGAGTTCAGAAGACAAGCTTCAAAGTGCTTTTCCCTTCTTGGGAGTATAACGCTAGGAGTTCAGGGACATACCCCGGTGAAGATGGACAATGTCAATGTATCAGCCAAGAGAAGGGACCAGCAGCCCTCCCTATGGGGTGACAACCAAGCAGGTCCCAGTCACTATCCAGATGAGGATGTTCTTCACTCTGCTATGCCTGAGTCCCCCTGAGCCGCACACACTCAGGCTCCTAGTGTCTAAGAACTTAATGTCCACCTCTATAGGGTGTAGAGAGAAAGGCCAAAGCTAAAGTCTTCCTTAAGGCATAATGTACACAGCACACAATCTGCTCATTCAAAAGGCTCAATCCCGTAGTGGTTAATGTTATTCACAGAGAAGTGTATTGTCACCATGGCCCATTTCCAGAACATTTTCATTTCCTTCAATGGAAACCCCAATGTGCTCGCTCTTCAGTTCCTTCTTCCCAGCTCTCAGCTCCAAGCAGCTGACAGTTTGCATTCTGCACGTCACTGCATCTTGTGTCTGCCTCCCTCAGCACAGCGCCTTGAAGCCTTGAAGCGGTGTGGCACGCATGCTCTCACGCCATCCTTCTGCCGCCGCAGTGCCGTGGACACACTGTATTTTGCTTATGCATTTGCCCGTTGAGGGCATTTGGTGTTTTCCATACACAACGAGATTGAGTCTTGAGCAAGTATTACTGTTTATCAGAGGAGCATCTTGAGAGAAAGTCATCAGATTCCCCTGGTAGACAACCTCACTCAGGTCGGCCCCCCGCGGCTGACGCAGGTAACGCGAGAACGAGACTGAGGTGCAAGGTCAGTGCGGCTGTTCGCAGGGTAGATAACAACACTTCCGGTTTTATGTGCTGCTACACCGAAAACAGATAGTCTACCTTCCAGATTCTCCCGGAGACAAAAGGCACTTTTTCATGACAGAGTGAGCTCTGTCGTACCTGGTATGAAAACACAAGCTTTCTCCCACACTGTCACTGACCCATTGGGGGCACAAATGAACGCCAGGCAAGCATTCCATCTCATCGAACACAATTTCTTTTAGAACTAACCGAATACAGAAAAGTCTAGCCAGCTACCCGAAGCTATAAAGTGATACAGAAAATACAGGTACATGTTCAGACACACACCACTTCTTCAGGTCCTTGTCATGGGAGCCACACCCATCCATATGTAATATTTAAAATTTCCATCACCTTCCAGGACACTGTCCTTCACCAGATCATAGAAAGCAGCTCAGTTCTTCCACCAGTTGGTCTGACATACAGAATCCATATCATTGTAAAGGAAAATGCCCTAATCGCTGTCGTAGTTATGGTTTTCTTAGCCTTTGAACTTGTGGAATTGTCTTGAGGTTTTACTAGATTCCTATGGTCTGTATTTTGTTTTAAAACAGTCCACCAAGGCTTCTGAGTGGTGCGCACCCCCACCATTTTTCTGTGAAGCCTGTTGTTCACATGGTGTAGTTTTGCATAGTGCAGAGACCTTAGAAATAGGTATGTTGAATCCCAGCAGGACTCAACTTTACGTGGACTACCTCCCAGAGACCAGGAGGAAATGGCTGCTAAGAGAAGTTAGCCCAAGTCAGAACTTGGACTGAACCTGGGAACTGCTTCCTACTGCTTTCTTTCTTAATGCTTTTGCAAAACAATATCGATTTTAGGGATGGAAAAAGGAGGAAAGCGCTACCCGCCAAGCACTGTGACAAAGTGAAAAAGAACTTATTCCTGAGACTTGCTGCTTCCCTGGATGTTTGATTCTGATGAACCTGTGCACTGTAACTGGGCAGAGAAGGAGAAGAAGACATCAGTTTCAAGCAAAGCAAGAATCCTCTTACCTCTCTAGCAGATAAAGACCTCTTCAGGGAGATCGGATGCCGAAGATCGAGAAGAGCACTTTGCATGAGGGAAAGGTTTAATCAAAACTGGATGCAAGAATGGAAAATAAGCTACACAGACAGACAGCTGGATGAATGGTGTGTAGGGACAGACATACGGAAGTTAGTGGTTAGTGGTTCTTGTCTGGGTGTACATTTTAGGTCAACACCAGCCAGAATGCCAGTCCTGACCGAGCCAAGGGTACAGGGAAGAGCCGTTCTGAGCCAACAGGAAACCCACAGAGTTTTTGTTTCTCGTTGTGCACCAGGGCCTTCTCATTATCGCTGCTATCTTTGCGCTGTAAAATAGTTTATCAGTTGCTCCACTTTGTGGCATTTTGTCTAAAGCTCTTTACTGTCATAAATGCACTCAGCCCGTCTGCCAACGCGAAATAATAAATAATTATTATGTGAGTGACTGATTTACTTTGAAAAAAACATGAAAGGCCTCTAAACCTGGAGTTTCCTGCTCCACATAATGTGCATGAAGGAAATGAGCGTCAGTAATCACTGTCAACAGTCTCTTGTAACTAAGAATTGAATCATTTATCTGTCCCGCACATGTAAATTATCATCGTTGCACTCCCCAGGAATGCCTGATGGCAATTTGTGTTATAAAATAATAAGATATGAAGGCTTAATAGAAATCACTTCTTGTTGCTTTCCTTGGGAACGCTGGACTTTTGACGTTGGCAAGAATCACAGGTCCCGAACATTCTGGCACACCAGGCAGCTGTTTATCACAGACGCCTTTGTTTATATATCTTTTCCTTTACTTTCTCCAACCGAACTAAGAGCAAAGAGTTTACTCATTATATTTCCCAGATGACCTTTCCCTCCTCGCCTCAAGGATACTTTCCTTTAGGACCAGCAAAGATAATGCCAAGAGCAAATGAGTTCGAGGCATGAGTAATTGTAAATGTTCTGACATCCTCTGGAAATATTATCGGAGCCCCGAGTTGCTGTATATCCATCATGTCTTCCAGTCTGACTTTAAACACTCAACAGCCGACGAAGTGTTCCAGTTCCCTTCATTTACTTGACCTTGAAGCTTATATCGACTTTTGGACACCCCGAAGAAAAAGCCTGTAGGAAAGAAATACACACATGTGTGGAAGCTCTTAGCGTGAGATGTGGCTGCGTCGCTTAGTCCTTGTGCTTAGTTAGTTTTTGTGGCTGAATATTCTGTGCGGAGGAGCAAAGAATGTGTATTGCCCAGAACAAAAGGGACTTTGCACTTTGAATCATTGGAAGGTTTCTTTAACAAGCCCAAAATGCCAGCCAGAGTCCAAGCGGTAGCCACTGAAGCTGTAGGACAGTAATCTGGAGGATGAAGGAGGCTGGACACTTAGAGACTGAAGATGCTCAAAGCAGTCTGGGCGTTGCTCTTAGAGACTATGTACTGGACCAGAAAACTCAAGGAGCTTTAGGATGAAGTTCCTGCCCTTGAGAGATGCAATCGGATAGGTGAAATGTGTTGGTCCACAAGCAGTTTTTACAGTGTAGCAGTGAGGCTGACAAACAGCTTCACCATCCCCAGGTCTGGACAGATGCTCAAGTGTGAGACCATGCAAGCCTGACTGCTGGAGTTTGGATCCCTAGAAAGCACATTGAAAGGTCTTATGCAATGGTGTGTGTCTGCAATGCCAGCACCCGAATGCTGCGGGAAGGAAGACGGAGAGTCACCAGATGCTTGAGGCCAGACAAACTGAAGTACACAGAACATCAGCAGAGACAAGAGAGACCCTGCCTCAGCAAAGTGGAAGGCAAGAACCAATTCTTGATCTTTACCCTCTGACCTCTACACCCAGGTCATGGCATATGTAAGAGAGCACATGCATTCCGCCTTGGGAGTGTACACACACACACACACACACACACACACACACACCCAAACCATGCAAATTAAATAAGTAAAATAAAGTAAACCTTGCATATGAATGCTGCCACAAGTGTACACATACACAAAAGTTAAATTTTGTTAAGTTTGTACACATACAAAAAATGTTTCCAAAGATAATATCTATGGAACTTTTTTTAATTGACCATAGGATGGACACAACTTAACAATCTTTTATCTAATATACTAAAGCATACTACAGAACATGGTGTTATGTTCAAAAGAAACTTGTTCATCTATACTAGGCATGTTTCACCACACCCTCTGCTCAGGTATTGCCCTATTAAAACATTTGCTTTGCTTCTATTTTCTTTTTTACATTTTTAAATTAATTCTTTCACACATTCTTATAATGTATTTGTTATCAAATTCATCCCTTCTCTGATTGCTTCCAGATCCATTCCCAGATCCTCCTACTCAGCCAACTTGATATTCCTTTTTGGTGGTGTTGTTCTGACCCATTGAGTCCAATTTATGCTGCCCCAGAACTCTTGGGCTTAGGGTTGCCTTAGAGCATGGTCAACCTGCCAAAGATTGCATGCTTCAAGAAAACCAACCCTCCCTCTCTCAGCAGCTACCACATTCCAATACCTCCGTATTAGGGGTGGGACTTGATGCCCACCCTCACTGTTCCCTTGCTGGGAGTTTATCTGGCTTGAGATTGGGCATGTGGCTAGGAAGAGGTGTGCAATTGACCTGTTGTGCCTGGAAAGCGACATCACTGCAGTCACCCACCACCTCGGGCTCTCACAGTCTCTCTGCCCTCTCTTCCGCCCCCTTCTTGAGCTTTGGGAGGGTGTGTGTGTGTGTGTGTGTGTGTGTGTGTGTGAGAGAGAGAGAGAGAGAGAGAGAGAGAGA